>NC_137503.1:4387500-4415000 GCF_041902795.1 Electrophorus electricus
TTTCATTTTAAGAGAGAACATTGATCACTCTTATGATAAAGGCAGGGCTTCAGTATCTGAGAGGAGAGCGCTTATGCAGAGAAAAGCTTTGATCTTCGTCCTGTGCTTCTCTCAGAGAAGGCGAGCCCCCTCGACACTCACCTCTCTGGGTAACTCCGTCAGGAAGTTCTCATCAGCGGCGAAGGTTCGGAGATTGAGCAGGTAACCAATGGTTGGGGGCAGGGACTCCAATTCATTACAGCTACAGTCAAACTCCTCTAACAGTGATAAACTAGGAAATAAAGTAAGAGAAAATAGTTGGAGTGATGGTAATCATTTCACCTGTTTAAAGAGCAAACAAATGTATTCTATTACTGTAATGATAAAATCAAATACCTATGTAGATAATAAAATTATATTGAATTAGGGCAGTGTTCAATAATTTTTAGAACCTGATATGACAAAAGATCAGCAGCCAAGTATACAACTACACTAAACTTTAAACTTTATGTAGGGTATAAAATCAATATTCACTTAATAGTGTTTTTCTATGCAAAATGCTTTTAAAATGTTATGTCCCTAATTCAACACCCTTCAACTGTTCAAGGGTTTCCAGCCTTATATCAGGCTTAACTTAGTAAAAGCTTTATAAAAGACTTATATTCCAACAGACAGATGATTTTAACACAAAGAAAATCAGGTGAGAACACAGTATATTAAAGCTTGATATGCTCAAGCAGTGCACAACTTTATCCATGAACTCATCTGATAAGGAGGCAGTAAAGTGATAATGGACAATATGGAGGATATTTGAAATAATGGTAAACCATTTACAATGTCTACTTAACAAATATTGGAGAGTATCTAAAGGCCTGGATACAGTTATGAATCAATGAATCTCAATGAGCTCTCGGGCCTAAGAAGAATGAAAAGGCCAAGATGCAGACTTATATGAGCAAACAAGTCATGATAATATCTGCTTTTTGTCACCCAAATGTGTGGAGCTGTCAGGACTGCAAATGAAACTAATTTAAAATCAAGTAAATCAGAGCAGCGTTTACTCTTTATATTCAATTAAAAGTTACTTCTGAACCATATCTTTACCTAACATTTCACATCTCATCAGTGGATCCAGGCCATAAGACACATTTGTTAAATGATGACTTTAAAAATGAGGTTGTCTGTCTACAATTAGTCTTTGATGCTACTACAGACAAAAACAGACTTATGTAGAACACATGTATTTATTTTAATACACACAATAGATAAACACAACAAATGAAACTTAACTTTCAGTAATACACTGACAACCTAAATTCTAAAAAGTTCTAAGTTCTAATACTTACTTCTAATATTTCTAATACTCTCCTCTCAGATTAATGTATTGTTATTACACCTTTTCTCTTTACTTCTCTCATGCGCTTACTATTTCATATTTGCAAATTTTAAAAATCTACTTAATCACAAAACCTTCTACTCTGTTTCATACCCAAAAAAGAATCCCACTTCCTGTCTTCATTCAGAAATGCATTTATACACAGAAACATCCTCCAAACATGTTGGAGCTACCCTGTGTATTTCACTGCTAGTTTCCCACTCTGGCTCATTCAGTGACTCTCATAAAGCTAAATCTTTGTTTTTTTTTCCCATTGGTTTCCTCTTTAAAAACACATTGCTTTAATAAGCCTGATTTGTTTGTCAAACAAACCTGAAATGTATTCCTGAAATGTATTTTATTATATTCTACTCCACTACAGCGTGTTCTGAGCCAAATGCTATATATTTTTAGCAATTCATAAAAAAAATCTAATTCATTAACTAAACAAATCTATTGCATTTGCCTTTGCTAATAACATTCCAAAATGGTTAACAAAAGGTCAAGGTTAACAAAATTAAGCATATTTCGTTCTTTTTTTTCCTCTTTTCCATACTAGTGTTTTTTTTCCCCCAAAGGACAATGTATGTTTATCATGTTAACTGGAGTCATTAGCACAACATTTGTATAGAAGCTTGTCCCAGCTGGCCTTCCATATGCAGAGCTTTCACTGAGCCTCTTTTTGTTGCACATACAGGAGATATAAAAGTGGGCCCTTGCCTAAACACACATGCTGTGGTGGACGTGTGGGGAATACAGACGCTCACTGGTCTACTTACCCTAATTTGGCGCGGGGACTGAGATGCCCATTTTAGATGCATGTTTGATAAACACAACACACAGAGCCGACCAATGACAAACCAAGAAGAAAGGTGCATGGAGAACAATATCCCGGGAATGAGGCAGTGGAGGCGGTTTGGATGAATAAAAAGGGCAACCCACAGAGGGAGAGACCTCTGCCATAACACGTCCAGTGGCAGACGGTTCACAGATTCAAGCCCTGAATTTCCCATCTGGCTTTTGCTTACAATCCATAGCTCCAAAATAGAAGGAACAGACATGAAACATTTCCCCTTCATAGCACTTTTGTTCTTATTTACTTAGTTCCAAATTAAATGTGCATTCATGCTCTTAACTGATTGAAATAATTTTTCAAAGGTATGAACATGCTTTTGCTCCAAGTTAAAAACTTTCATCTCTAATTTAGTTTTAGTGAAAGGGTGTTAATTACTTATTCTTCGATTTAAATCCCACTTCTGTTAATGTTCAGAAGGAGAGGACTACTCTGGTCATGAGCGTGAAGGTTGATGTTGCGATCAGTGTTTTTTCATGGTAAGGTGAGAAGGCCTCACACAGTGGAGGTGTCAGTCAGCTGAGCTGCAGAATCTTTGTATCCACAAGCTTAAATGGCTGTTCTGTAAAAAAAATGAGCTCACTGTCACTGTCAAAACCTCTAATAGCTATATGACATAAACGAAGAGGAACAGGTGGTTGAATGGCTTGAGGAACACAAGCCTGTGTGTCATAGAATGAGCCGCTTTCACAGGGCCACAACCAGAAAACAGCAGCAGAGGGGAGTTCAGGGATGATGATTTGCAAGGTGTGTGAAGGAACAGTGCACACACCCATTTCCTGCCTTTATCTCTTTGTTTTAATGCCCTGAATGAGTCTGCTTACTAAGCTGCTACTTACCTTCCAACCGTGTTAGGCAGTGAGGTTAGCTGGTTGTCATCGACTTTTAATGTTGTCAACTTTTTCAACATTCCTACAAATGAGCAAAAATATTAATATATTAAATCACTCTAATCACACATCTACAAACACTTAGAACAGAAATAAACATTTTGGAATCCCACAGAATCTTTGTTTGAGAAACTTGCAGATTGTTTTTAGCTATGAGTTTGAGAGTGAGCAGGTCATCACCTATCGTCTCAGGCAGCTGCTGCAGCATGTTGGAAGAGAGCAGGAGGTCCTCAAGGGACTCGCACCCCGAGATGTCAGCATCGAGACTCTCGATCCTGTTCTTGGCCAGGTCCAAGTACCTCAGCTGTCTCAGTTTCCCTATAGACTTCAGCAGTAGACCAAGAGGGTACTGAATGCTCTGGAGGCAGTAACTCTGGGTGGAGTTGTGACAATAGCTGTGGCTATGGCAGGAACTGTGGCTATGGCACAAGCTGTGTCTGTGGCAGGAGCTGTGGCTATAGCTGTGGCTATGGTTGTGGCAGGAGCTGTGGCTATGGCACAAGCTGTGTCTGTGGCAGGAGCTGTGGCTATAGCTGTGGCTATGGTTGTGGCAGGAGCTGTGGCTATGGCACAAGCTGTGTCTGTGGCAGGAGCTGTGGCTATAGCTGTGGCTATGGTTGTGGCAGGAGCTGTGGCTGTGGTTATTGCATGAGCTGTGGCTATGGCAGGGTCTGTAGCAGGAACTGTGGCTATAGCTGTGGCTGTGACAGGAGCTGTGGCAATAGCTGTGGCTGTGGCTATGGCTATGGCTGTGGCTGTTGCTGTTGCTGTTGCTGTGTTGCTGGACTGTGGTTGTGGCTGTGTATAGTGGTGCTGTGCTGTGTGCTTACCCCTGGTATTGTCTGTAATGAATTGTTGTCCAACCAGAGCTCCTTCAGGTTATGGATCTGCTCCAACACTTCTGGCTGAAATACCAAAGACAATCAGATGTAATGTAATCATAGGATACCATTTGTGAAAATCAAATAAAAAAAAAAATCCTGTTTATCTTTACTATACAATGTAGCCTATAAACTATATAAAAATGCATTAAAGATCAGTAAAAAATAGCTTTCTAAATAATTATTAGAACTTCCAAGCAGTGCGGTTTGCCATCTGTAGTTAGCCTGCAGGCGACTGCAGTCAGCTGCCTTGCTCCAGGGAAGAGACTTGATGGTAACGGACAATCCCTCTCCCACATGCCATGTAGTTAGTGAAGTGGACTCCTCATGGCATGCTGAATACTGTGTGAAGCCTTCTCGCTCACACACCAAACGAACGTTCACACCATAAGGAGCCAGACTTAAGAATCAGCACCTTATATAAGAAATATATTTATTTCTGAACGCTAACCTCCTTCAATGTATATTTCTGCTTTACATTTTAGAGTTATTTCACAGTGTGTCTGTGTGGTTTATTTGATGAGAATTGTTTTTGTGTTTGCTGATATGGTTTTGTTAATTGAACAGATTGGGTTAATGAACATACTCCAAAAATGACAACACAGATGCTCAGTGGAGTACAACAAGCCAGCACAGTAAATGATTTCAACACATTTCTCCTGCTCTGTTCATTCCCCATTATCTTTCGGTGTTGAGATGTTATTTTGTCTCATTTCTACTGAGACTGCCAATTGAAAGAATTGTAATTAGTCGGTCTGTGTTTAGCAGTGCCAAACCAGCTAAAATCAATGCTGGAAAGAGATGTTCTGAGGGAGATGTCTTTTCAGCAAAGAACTCCATCTGAAGGATAGAACATGCATGTTGTATTCTCATTTCATGTGAAACATTTTGTGTTTAATTCAGCTTTTTAAAAAAACTAAATTCAGCTATACACTATTTTTTTTTACAGCTTTTTAAAAATATGCAAATCACAATAAGCTTAATCAAGCATTACTATCCTTTTGTAGAAATACTGAGAAAGTCAGTATTAATTTGGCACTAATTACTTATGACTGCTAGTTATTATGCCCCATTATATTTCTGGTGACTGCACAACCCTTTTTTGTACATTTCACATACATAGGGAATTAATCATTTTAATGCCATGAACATCATTAAAAAAACAACAACTGCGAAATACGCAAAGAATGATATTGTTTAAAAAAGAATTAGTTTATTTCTTTGATGTTCCTAAGGCTTGTATTACCCAAAGATTTTAAATAAAGGTTTGTAAATCAGGTTAAAATGTTTCCAAATCAGGAGAAAGCCTCCTCCGCATGTAATGGATGCCTGTGTCATCCTCTGATGGCTGGAGCTGCTTCCCTCCCCTCTCTCCCTCTGAGCTTCGGCATCTGTGCTCCCAGAAATCCCACAGCAAGGGCCTCAATTAAGGAACTTTCTGCAGCACAGGCCTGCAAACGCAGCCAACATCTGCTCTGGTCACAGCATGGCTCTCTCACGGCTGCCTGCAGCTAGTGCCTAGCAGTGCCAGCTTTGCCATGCCCAAGCTGGATGTGGGAGGCTTGTCAGAAGGAAAAGTGAACCCACAAAGCAACCCACAAATTTTCCAAGAATAAAAGGAACTAGTAGGTTTACACTGGTTGTGCAGCTGCAGTTTGGAATATTATATGTATAAAATATATAAACTACTGATTAATGTATGTTTAACTGAGGCCAGATAACATCCCCAGGTAACCTCACATCCAACAGCAACCACATTCTCCATCTCTCTGGAACTAAGCTGCGTATAATGGCACCTCAATTCTGGAATGCCCTTTCTGAACATCCCTGAATTTAGAAAGGTTTATTATTATTATTATTACACTAATTGTGTCTTATTGCTTCTGTCCACTTCTGGTTCTGAGCTCCTAAGAGTAGTGAAAAGGGTGAGATAATAATTACACATTCACCAGAAATGGTCAAAAAAGGTTTGAAAGGCTCTCCTGAAATGGGACACAGATTGACAGTCCAGTCCGTGGGACCGTAAAGCGCTGATGGGTGTTCTCTTGTTACTCGGGGCTTCAAACAGTAAAGCCTGCTTATTGCAATGCCAAACCATCTGTTCCCTTTAGAGGCACTGAAGCGATCATGTCATTTTTCCTTCACCCAAGGACAAAGCTCCCTGGATATTGCAAACCTGTGCGTGATGCTAATAAAAAGTTTATACAGCTTTAGAACCCCCCCCCCCCGTACTCTGCTGAAGAAGTTGGAGACATGCTTGGCTTATTTGCTCAGTAAGTAGGAAACATGACACCTATCTGAGATGCCGAGTCCTCGTTGTTCCTGTGCAGCTATCTGATTCCCCACGGGTGAGTGCTAAAAAAAGCAATCTTCCAACTTAAATCCATAGACTCTTAATTGTTAGCCCTTACTTCAACAACTCCAAACTTGACATTTTTTTCTGGACTGTGTATGTTTACATTAAGTAACAATAAGTCTAATCCTGAACAGTGTACGTTGTATATGCCCTAATCAATAATCCATATTTTTTGTGCTGTCACTGTGCCTCTTCTATTTAAGATCACTGATGAATGCTGTTAATTACGAGAGGTGGTTCCAGGTTCAACCTGCATATGGTGAGAGTCATTATCCTAGGAAAACCCATACAAGTTCTTACTCTGGAGTCACTACCTTTTCCCTTGACACACTAGTAATTTGCCAGCTCGTGTGCTGGGTCATTGATTTGAACCATGACTAAATTATTGCGACACTGGGTGCGGCAGTGGGTTAGGGAACAGAGGCTAAGTCAGATGGAATACTGCATGGTTTGCTTGCCATTGTTTACTTCTGGCTGGAATGAGCTGATTAAAAGCAGCACAGTAGCAAGCATCCTGTCATGCAAAATGTGAAGTGTTTGAACCCGTTCATAAATAATACATTGGTGCATGACGCAACCAATACAGCACGGCACTGGGGAATTAATGAGAGGCTCCGGATGAGGAGGGCTCACCCCCTCCCATCAAGCCTTTCTGGGTCAAATCCTGCTGGGTGAGATGACAGCTGCCCAAGTCATGGCTGTCTTCAAAGGGAGATCTCTTTTCTTACCAGTTCAGTGAATTCATTGCTTCCCAAATCTAATCGCTCCAGCTGTGACAGCCTGTGAATTGACCTGCAACCGGGAAAAGACAGGAACAGACCCAGAGATGAGGGCGAAGACTAGTGACCGTTTACAGAAAGTGCAATTTGAAGCCAGTCATATCAGTACATCACAAAAGCTACAATGGGAGACTTACCCGCATCCTTGCCTATTGGTAGAACAGTGGAAGTATAGTGAAATTCTTTTAAAGGCTATTAAATTCTATTAAAGGCTTCACATTTCCTTATTATACAACTGTGTGGCTGAAGTTTTACACAGTAGTTTTACATCATTGACACGACTTTTCAGATTCTCGGTTCATTTCATACTTATACATGCATTATCACAATTTCACATTCTACCTCCAGAACCACAATATCAAAGAACTGAATAAACTGTGACCTGGTTGGTGCTAAGGAAAACATGAGGGGTTGAAATGGATGAAAGTACAGCTGTCAGAGTTTTGCATTTACCAGCTTTTAAATTGCTTCTATTTATGCCTGAACACTTCCAAAATGTAATCTGATCTTGATAGTCATGATAATAAATAAAGACAGTCCAGCCTAAAGTAACAAACAGCATAACATTTTACATTGCCATAGCTATGCTGAGGACATAGTTTAAGCAATAAAGGTCACTGATGGAAAACAAATGTGAACCGCTAGGAAAATGATTGATTAGAATCAAGCATTGCAACCAATTCACGTATTGGCTTGACCTTCCCTGGCTTGTAAACATAGCATCGCCTTTCAGTACTATGCTGATGAAACACAGCTGTATATATTGTGACGATGAGGAGGCGAGGCAAGATGCAGAGATGAGCCGTTGTTTTCACAGACACAGACATTTATTGTACACAAAACCAAAAATTAAACCAAACACGAAGTGATAATAAGACACAGAATGTATCAAACGTCCTAGCGCACAACGGAGTAGCTGCAACCTACTGTATATGGGGCCAATTAGCGACAAAAAATGACTATAACACAAGGACTTAAATATAGATACACATAACTGACTAAAAAAGGGGGGGATACACACACACGCACAAAGACAAATACCAACAAGATATCACACGGACTTGTGGAGGATTCAAGGAAGAGGGGGCCATGCTGTGACACATATCCGCCAAACCACAGAACAAACAAGTACCTTACAGGATTAAAGAATGTATAAAACACACTAGGAACTGGCTACTAAGACATTTCCTTTTACTTAACTCGAATAAACCAAAAGAACTCTTACTTGGCCAAAAGCATGCTAGATTGAAACTATCATATTAAATCTTTTCACAAGCTCCTAGTGTATGTGCAAAAAAACGAGTGTATCTCTTCACACTGATCTCTCATTTGTTACATTACTAGAACAGCCTGTTTTCAACTCTGATAAATATTCTGCTGCTAAATGATGCAGAGAAACTAGTCTGTGCATTTATTAAGGTTAGATTACTGCAGTGCCTTGTCTGGGTGTTCTATCAGGTGTCTAAACAAGCCCTAGATACTCCAGAATACAGTAACTGGAGTCAAGACTGGAACCCAGAAATATGACCATATTGGCTCTATTCTACTGCCACTGCACTGGGTGCCAGTTACATTTTGTATTACATTAATTACATAATATTACCTATAAAGTTCAAAATGATCATGCCTGTAAGTTCCTAATCAACCTTATAGTTCATTATGATCTACCACACCACGTGGAAGCTTAGTAATTCCCAGAATTCTGACTCTGCTATGAGTCTCTGTTATATCTCTCTGCTGAGCTATTCATCTGCTATTGCTATCCTGACTGGATGCTGGTGCAAGGTTGCAGCATTCTAGATTTCATGATGCAGGCACGAGTTGTAGATGGTGCAGCATAGAATCCACAAACAAGTGACAAAGATCACAGGGTGAAAGCTAGAGATCTACAGTCATTTCTTGCAATAGATAATTTTGTTATTTCTTCACGAGTCTTCCATAGGAAGATCACTAAATAAGAGGGATAATTAACTGGAGTTTCTCCCATAAATCACTGTTTTCCTGTTTCAAGTCTGCTTAAGAATAGCTAGAGGCTCCACACCACTAATAGAACAATATTTTCTGGGTGGATGTTTGAAAATTGGAACTTCTAATGTACATAGCATTACTTCTGGAGACAAAACATATAAACACAGCATACCACCTAACATTAAAGTATTGTCCCAGCTGTGAAGAAGATGGAGAGAATATAATGGCGCGGGACTGTTTTACTGCCTCAGGGCAAACATTGAGAAACCAATTATTTCCAAGATGTATGAGATAATTCTACAACAGAATGTCAGGACATCTGTCTATGATCTAAAACTCAAAATAGTTAGGTCAGGCAGCATGACCGTAATCCAAAACACAGCAGTAAATCAACAATGGAGTGACTCAGAAGTAATTCTGTGTTTTAGAATGGCCAAGTCAGAATCCTGACCACTATTCCATTTAAATAATGAACCATTATCTGAAGCAGACCATTGAAGCAAGACACAGCTAAATTATGCAGAAACAAAAAGTTTTATATCAAGAAATATATAAAAATAACTCCTAACTGTACTGCAGCCCTGATCAGATGCTATAGAAAGCATTTGAATGAAGTTATTTCAGGTAAAGGAGGCAACACTGGTTACTAAATATATGGGTCCACATTAAATTAGGCTAATGTTATTTATCATCATAACTGTGATGTGCCATTCATGCAGAAATCCAGGTAATTTGAGGGTGTAGAAACTTTTTTTTGCAAAAAGTTGTACTGTAAAAGAGTTTACCAAACCCGCCTTTATTAAAAGCCAGTAGGATGAGCCTTGTGAGGTAAAAGCAAAAAACTAGTTTTACAGCAGCTACTTTATATGTAACCTTACATGTGCTTCATATTTGTGTGATGTTGGATGATGGCTGTGTGCTATATATCCATGCCTAATATATCAGTACACACATGAGTCATCTCACTGTCGCCTCGGAAGCTGATCAACACAAGTGCAATGGCTCAGAAGGGCTGTCAAGACTGGGTGGGCTGATTAAAGTGAGAGAAGTGTCATGGACTAGTTATGTAAATGTGTGATAATACTTTTACCCATTACAACAAACAGTGGCTCTACCTCATGCCTCTACCTCATGCCTCTACCTCATGCCTCCAAACACCTCATCCTATAATGGACCATTAACCATATTTGTCACTGCTTCAAAGGCCACATTTCAATTCCATTCAATTAAAGACTCTCATAAGAGCATCAGCACAAAGCAATGAGATAGAACGAAGCAAATCTTCAATATTCTCTTACAGTAAACTGTTTAAGTGGCTGCTTTAATGGAAACAGAGTCAAAAGGCTTACTTGCATAACTCACACAACATAATATAACATCTCTATCTCATGAGCGCACACCCATGTCACTCACTTTGGCATGGTTTTCAGATGGTTCTCTCGAAGTTCCAGGATGCGTAATTTGGACAATCTGAAAGGCAGTTGTCATAATCATTTAATCACAGCCATAATCCAGAGAGAATTTCTCTCACAGCCATAATCCAGAGAGGTTTCAAGGATGATAAAACCTAACGCTACTAACCTAACAGTTTTTGAGCAGCTTTTGAATTTACTAAAATAACAGGTTTTTTTTCCTCTTTTCTCTAGAGTGAATGAGCAATTAATTATCAAAGATGAGATGCCAAATCTCCATGTATCAGAGCAAGCATTGAGTAAAAAACTGTAGGAGTCAGCATTTGTCGTTGTTGCTTTGCTCAGTACATAAAGAACCGACAGCTCGTGTCTGAAAGCTCGGTGTAAAAGTGAGAGGAAGAATGCTATACGGCAGGCTCTCTGTTGTCAGGACCCGCTGCAAAAAGGAACCGAACTTCATTGAACTTCAAATGGAAGGTGAAAAAAAACTCATCATAAGAGGTTCAATGAATCCAATATTTTATGCCAGTCTGGTTACAAACTTTGCAAAAAAAGTAGGCAGCAATAAATTGTTTACAGTGCAGAAAAACAAGAGTCTTTGGGTTAAGCCCTTACCTCCCAAAATTGGCGGGCAGGTACTCGAGGAAGGCATCATTTAAGAAGAGCTGGGTCAGATTGAGGAGCTGGGTGAAGCCTTCTGGGAGTCTGAGGGAATGGAGAGGAAAGCATGCCCTCTTAAAGACCAGGGCCACATCATTCAATAAACGTTAAGTACCTCAGAGTCACAGAGGGGAGGCACTACTCTAAGCCCATTACCCTCCCGCCAGCAGCTACCCTGGGCTACACGGCTCCCCGAAAGATTACAGTCCAATGGTGCAACGATGAGGGAGCAAGAATGCCATGCAACAGGAACGCACTCTGTTTTTAATCTCCTCCTGCAAATGAAGTTATTGTAAGTCAAATCTTAAGTGCTCTTCAGCTGTGATAAACATTTTGAAGTCAGATGTTTTTACCTTTAAGAAAATAGGCAAAAAAAGGCAAACATTCTTTTAAAGGGTTGTGTTGTCCATTGAAACATTCATCAAACATCAGGATCAGGAAATATTTAGAAATTCAGAAGCCATCTGTCCCTAAGGTAGCTTTGAAATATGGGCTGTGGTTCTTGTACTTACTTGGTTATAGGATTTACACTGGCCTCTACAACTGATAAACATTTGCAGCACTTGATATTGTCAGGAAACTCTTGAATGCCTGAAGGAATGAGGAAAGCATTTATAAATCAGCTTGTAGCCTATAGTACATAAAATCAAAATAATGTTTATAGACAAAATTAGCATAAGATGTATTCATTATTCTAAACCAGAATGGCAATGTTTCCCTAAGTCAAATTATCTATAAGTTTAACATCTACAGAGAAA
Source organism: Electrophorus electricus (assembly GCF_041902795.1). Taxonomy (NCBI): domain Eukaryota; kingdom Metazoa; phylum Chordata; class Actinopteri; order Gymnotiformes; family Gymnotidae; genus Electrophorus; species Electrophorus electricus. The sequence continues at coordinate 4,399,412 of NC_137503.1, forward strand.
CTCGCACAACAACAGAAGAACCTGTGGATCACAAGATGCAAAACTGACAAACGTACCATTTTTACTTATATCTAACTCCTTCAGGTTTACAAGGCTAGCGATAGTGGTTGGCAAGTTGGAGAGGTCATTATCAGGAATGCTCAGCTTCCGGAGGGCCTGACAGTTGAAGAGTTGCTGAGACAAACATATAGATATATAGACAGAGAGGAGAGAGGAGAGAGAGAGAGGTGTACTGATCAATACAGCATAGAGGTGTATGTTAGGTGTATTGATCATTTAAAAGAAATCCACCTTTAAACCTGGAATGATTTCAAATTGTAGGATAACTGCACAGCAGTATTGAACAGCATCTAATAATGGATTCATTTATGTTATCATCAGTATGAGCATAACAACAACTAATCCTCTTGGACACAAGCAGATACACAGCACAGCTATGTTAGCATGCCATAGCTAAAAAAAAAATGATATCATAGTTAGAGCTCTCCTATCATAAATAAACATTCTGTTACATTGGTATTTAGAAGACCTTCCTGATTAGAGAGAGAACATCAACAAAAAGTATCCCATTATTACGCTCAAATAATGGTCTAAAAGCAGCTGAAACCTGGTGAAGGGCTTGTTTAATGAGCAGTAGAAGACAAGGAGTCCAGAAAAGCTTAATCCACCAGTATCTTCAGATCACACACGAGCCCTTTCTCCTACATGCCTCACGGATGAGCCATATGGGTGCAAAACCCTCAGAAACCAAGGGCTTTTCCAAGGGTTCATTTACATTTTTTACATTTATGGCGTTTAGCAGACACTGTTATCCATAGCAACTAACAAGAATGTCTTTAGTTGTTTCATTTCAAAGTCCATGTGCTGATATTAATATGAGTTTAGTGAATTTATTAGGCAAAACAGATAAACTATGCACTTAAAATAAACATAAACTGCACAATGTACAATGTTTAAATGTGACAAACTTAATCTTTCTGCACTGTGTATAAAACATATCTAATAGGATCTGTCCAGGGTACTGCTCTAGCAATGCTTCTTCACTGCTAACAATGTTAGTGTATAGTGTATATTTTACTTGTTCAGGGATACAAGCTAAAGAAATGTCTCTAGAGGAGATGTTCCCACTATAGCCCCAAAAAGCTTTTTTATTAGCGGGCAGATTTTGCCAAGGTGCATTGCAATGTTAGCACTTACAGTTCGGTAAATGAATAGTGTCTGCAGCTAGAGATGAATAGGCTACTGTTGTAATTTTATTGCATAAATAATGTCATCGTGTAATAGGTTGAATGAGGACTAATGCAGTGAATGTTCTGAGGTTGCATAGGATGGATGGTTCAAGCTACACTGACACAGCTGTTGCTACAAAAACATGCAAAAACATGTAGACTGTATTTATGATATGATAACTTTACCATAATTGCCCTGGAAAAACTGGAACAGAACTCACCAGAAACATACATGTCTGTTCTGTATCTTTCAGGGGTGCAAGTGCTATAGAGATTCTTCTACCATGTACCACACAAATGCCTTTTGTCCTCCAGAAAGTACACAGGGTTTGAGCCTGAGCTTGAAGAGCGCATTTCCTGTTTGTGTACAGGATCTTAAACATACATATGCCTTGTACCTTAGGCAGCTCCTCAATCTGGTTAGCATCCAGGTAGAGCTCCTCTAGGGTGCGTTCGAAGCTGAAGATCTCCTTGGGGACCTGCTGCAGGCTACAGTGCGAATAGTCCAGCACTGAGATGACCTCTTCCTCCCCACGGAAGCATCGGCAGGGCACCAGGCGGCCGATGAGCTTCCTCTTGGTAGTCATCTCCAGACACTGCACTGTAGACCAGAACCAGGGGACAGTTTAACTACAAAAACAGCAACCAGTGTAGCCTCATACATACACAGACTGCTATCACTTTATTCCAGTCACACACACACACACACAAGAACATGGCCAGACTAGCCTCATACATACACATGTTGTTACTAGCTTAACCACATAAACACACACACATATATATACACACACACACACACACACACACACACAAACGGCCTCCAGACAAGCCTCATACATACACATATGGTTACCAGCGTAGACTCATATACATACACATGGCTACCAGCTTAATAAAACAAAAAAAGATTTTTAATGTTTCACTAACAGTCTCACAAACACAATTACATGATTATAATTAGTGTTAGTTGGTGACCTGAGAAAAATAAAGAAACAAAGGGAAAAAAAATATAATGGCAAAATGACAATACCACAGCTTACAGAAGATATTAAACTGAAACTGCATGTTTCACATGCATACCCAACAAATGAATAGGACTACATTGACTGCATTGGAATATTTTCTACTACATATTTCCTTTTATTATTTTGTAAAAACTGTTAGTGTTTCTAAATGACAAAATTGTAGGGGCTATGTGAATGCCCCATGTCCCACTCCATAAGACATGGGGTTCAGCAAAAGCCAGTCATGCTGAACAAATGGTAGCTTTCATAATCATCTGTGACAAAGTTAAACACAATTAACAGACTGGACATGCAGTCTCAAGTTCCCACCATAAAACTACAAATGGAACTGCCAGGGCTCCATAATTACTTATCAGGTACTTTATTCTAAAAAAACAACAACAACAAAAAAAGCAATAAAATAAATGTCTGTAAAACAGAAAAGCTTCATTACTCCAGTCTTTACTGTATAACAATGATTATCAAATATTCTGCTGGAGACTGTGCTGCAAACAAGTGAATAAAAATGTAGGTCATATAAATGTATATTTATAAAGGTCATATAAATGTTCTTTAAAAAACAGAGCAAGGCAGATTTTCATCTTCACTACAGTTCAACAAAAGGTAACAAATCATGACATACAATCATTATATAGTCTATAATAAAGGGGAGAGTCTATAATAAAGAAAAGCAAATCATAAACCCGAAAGTTTCTCCTCTGATGGCTCATTAGACACTGCTAATGTCCATTGACTCAGACTGTGATTACTCTGCCAGTCAAGAAACTCCAAGTTGCTGTTTTCTGGGACATACTTGGTCGTGGAAACATTCCACTACATAAAAGGGAGCTACTGCTCACAACCACATAGATCTCGTCAGTCTGGGAAGGTTATCTGGGCAGGTTTTATGTTGATGCCACAGCAGGCATATGTGATGTCCAAGAAGGTCCTACAAGCCAAACAAAGCCATGATAAACTGATACAGCAAGCAACATTGCTTCTTTCAATCCACAGCCCTAATGAATATGCATTGCACTTCTGTACTGACAAAGAACAAGCGAGAGAACAAGAAAAGAAGCAAGGGGCCGCTGTAATAATCTCCAGGGATGGAAATACATGGCTCTAAGAGAAAGCACTGCAGAAGGTGTTAGGGAATAGCTGTATGACTGAAAGGTGAGTTGTTGCTGATACAGACTTCTTTTGTCTTTTGCAAATGCAAATGTGAGAATGCAATAATTAAAGCATCTCCTATCCAAACAAGCCCTTTGAACAAAAGAAAGCATAGTTAGCGGTGTGGCCAGATAACAGAGAACAGCAGTGCACAACTCATTTGAAATTTTAAATGAAAGTGACAAGCTGGGCCAAACTGCATCTGGTAAAGTTAAATTACACATGATGTCACTAAAACTGAACAGAACAAATAGAATGTGAAGTGCATTGCTTTTTACCATCTTAAACTGTACTGGGATGTCACACTAAAATGTAATTAGCTAAATCCACTGCTATTTACTACCGAAAAATGTAATACAATAAGGTAGTTTAGTGACAGTAATAGTTTGTTATTTCTACTTTGATCTACATCATATCTGGTTTAGAAAACCACCAGAAATGTCCAGAAAGTGTTTTTCTGCAAGGTTAGAATGAAGATGGAAATGGCTCTGCGGGTCAAGACATGCATAGCTACACTGACTTGCTCAACATATCGCTCTACTTCACAGGGTCACAGAAGAATCCCCCAAGATAAAACCACTGCCTACGTGTGTAGATTCCATGTTCTTCAGAGACTCTATGCAGACGCCGAACATCCTTACAATCAGAAATGTGTCAGCAATGAAACTAAACAGGAAAAAAAGGCTCAGGTAAGAAATACACAAAGAAGATAATAAAAAAAAAAGAAAAAAACAAGCCTCCTTCTGCATGCAAAATATCAGTTTATAAAAGATTCTTGAAAGACACATGCAAGATCAGCCAAGATAGGACAAAGTCAGCCGACCCTGAAAACAAACAAAAGGAACTAAGATAAGATGTCTATTCCTCTCCAATCTCCTGCAGCTAGGTTTACTGACAGAACTCCAGAACATGGCAATAAAGAAGAGTGCAGGGGTTTAACTGGGCCAAGGTGAGAGTTTTTATTCAAGCATAGGTACAATATTCCATAGGACCCAAGAACCATTAACCTATTATGAAACTAAAGCCGATACAGGCAGCATGGTAGCCTGGTGGTTAGCATGTCTGTCTCTCAGTGCTTGGGTCTTGTGTTCCCTTAAAGGGAAGGGTGACGTTTCCATGTTCTCCCTGTGTCTCTCAGGGTTTCTTGTTGGAGGGTAAGTTTTGACTGGATACTCTAAATTGTCCTGCATGAATGTGACCTGTGTGTAATTATATGTATATATGTATGTATGTCTATCGATGGTTGGTGCTTTGTGCTTGTCTTAAACTCCTCCCCTTCCCCTGTACCCGGTGCCATCCCCCAGGGGGCTGTGGTTTCCACAGAGAGCATGCTGTGCGCAAATTGGCTGCCCTTCTCATTGGTGTGTGAGTGACTGTAAAGGCTGATTTCTGTCTGTAAAGCATCTTTGAGTTTGAGAAAGGTGCTATATAAATTTGACAAATAATCATAATAATAATACATGCAGCATATATATGTCAACAAAATTCAACCAGGATCCAAATACTACTACTACAACTAATAACAATAATGATACTACTACTACTACTACTAATAATAATAATAATAATAACTGTGATAAACCTCATTTATCATTTAGATAATTTTTAATCAGAAATAGATCCAAGTCAAATCTGTCACCTTACTATATAAAACACAAAGAATGTTGGCAACCCTGCAAGAATCAAGATCAAAGCATAAGTAAAAGTAACAGTATTCTCTTACTACTTATTATATAGTGACTCTTCCTAAATAGCATGAACAACGTCCTGTCATTTCATATTTAATGATGTGGGCAACACTTATTTGAGCCCTCGAATCAGTAATGCATCCTCCTATATCAGGACAACTCTTAAATAATTCAATTGGATGACGGGGGATTCTAATCTAATCAATCAAAATTGATCTTAAAATAGCAGTGGAACATCTCTCTGCTCGATTATAGCACTACAATACAACAAGGGAACAATTAGCTATTCAAACAGAAAGAAACAATAAAAAAAATTTAAAAAAAAGATTTACAAAATGAGGGGAAAGGGCCCGGCTGTGCTGAGGGCCCCAGAGCACCCAGCCAGCTCGCTGCTGACCTGTCTTCCACCCAGGAGAGGGCTCAGGACCATTAAAGCAAGACCCTCCCAGTAGCATGGCAGCAGATACTGTAAGATGGTTCAAGAACTGAACAGCTCGTCCATGTTTTCATGGTTCCATGATTTCAGACTGTTGCAGATTGATCAATAAACCTCTTGAATTATCCTGCTACACTGTATAGTTCATTATATATAGTGTATATAGAGTCCAGTATTTAGACATTTTTGTCCCTTGTATTATTAGCTTTGAGTGTATAGTCCATGTGAACTGTCTATTGTTCCTTGCTGAATCATGTCTATGTTGAGTCCACTAAGGCAAATTCCAGCCAGCTATGATGGCATGGCAGTAAAAGACTGAATCTAAATCTGATCTGAATCTGAATCTGAATCTAAATCTGATCTGAATCTGAATCTGAATCTAAATCTGATCTAAATCTCTCATGAACATAAAGTATCAAGGCTAAGAGTATGGGCTCCACTGATTAAAGCAGTACATTGTCACACTGATGTAACTAACACTAATCAGTGACATAATCAGATTTATTTTTCTTTACATCAATCTTGTTTTCATCTTTAACACAACAAAAGCATGCAAGATTCTTACCAAAACACCCCCAGAATAAAGATGATGGAAGGTTCCTTTCTAACCTCATATCCCTATGTGCGATCCTTTTATCCCATAATGTTAAATCTCGGGCAACATCACATCTCCAATTTTCTCAAAATAGTGTGACAACTGTTCTTACCAAAAACTAACAAGATACTCCACACGTCTCACCATAAATACAGCCTAGGGATTGCTGCTATAAGTGCCGTGTTAGTGATGCAATACCTGTCACTGCCCTATAGATTGATTCTTGATGTGATACCGGTCACTGCCCTATAGACTGATTCTTGATGTGATACCGGTCACTGCCCTATAGACTGATTCTTGATTTTCTTTGATTAGGCTGTCTATTTCATTTTTATATTAGGCTGGAGGTTACATGAAACTCCCCATTGTTGTTCAATGGTTGCCGCAGACAACAGTTATTCCTCTAATTATCATTCATCAAGAGAAAATGTTTTGTTGATTGCTATGTTAGATCAATAAATTGCTGTAATTATTTAACTGTCTCATCTGTTTTCCCATTCCAGTTTGCTTTAGGTACAGGTATGTCGTGACTTAGTCAATGACTTCATTTTAACAATTTATCCTCCATTGTAGATGGGAGAGTTTGGTGAGCACTGCCTGCATTATAACCAAGCACCAGAGTAATGGCAGATATCCTGACAACAGAGGCAGCCTACTTCACTAAACCAGCCATACCCCTGTGAGTATACATCTCTCAGTTCTCACAGCAATTACACCCTTGTGTGGTCCTTAGTGCACTGCAAACCTATGTAATGAAATGTTCTGTTTATAAGAGTGATGTTATGATGACATTATCTTATGTTATATTTGTGGTCCAGGTAATTATATTTCCTATCCTGGAAACTTAGGCTTATGGGCTGAAGGTTATGGCTCTCTCTGAACTGCTCATTAAAGCCTTAGACTATGTAATACAGTTCAAGATAATTCAACCCAAATGAGACAGGTCTCTGCTTTTCTTCTTCCACAAATCAGTGACAAAGTCCAGGTCTTTCAACCACTCACATAATGCTCATCTATCGTATTTTCGATTTGCAAAATGGACACACCATGAAGCGAATACTACATGCACCATCTTCAGCGGTCATGTCCAGTCCCACACTGCAGCAGAATGAAAGAACAAAAGTCTGAGCTCAGTACAGCACCCAGCCAGCTCTGCTCAGGGTGCTATGGAAACTGTGTGACGCAAGAGCTGCTTCTGCAGAGGCGAGAGGACACGTTCACAACTTCCCAGCTCCACTCCAGAAAAATGGCACCAGTTTTTTGCTTTTGAAAAGGTTTGCATAGGGACATCTCTTTTAATTCATGACACTTAAGAGGGAGGATGACTCAAATGTGTGAAAGAAAGACACAATGTGTTACTGTGATCTATAAGAAACTGAATAGTCACGCGATTAAATGTTAGAAACGTAGTTATTGTGTCGACTCTCCCTCTCCCCCAATTAGGAAATTTCACTGTTTAATCTTTTAACAAAAATGTTTTATATGCTTAATGGCATGTTTAAATGTGCTCTCGGAGGAAATAAGCAGCATCACATTGTACAAGCTCATTAAAAATCGATGTGTACTGAATTCCACAGGGCTACAAGCAGCCAACCTGACATGTATTACTCGTAATAGCTGAAATGGTTACCTAGGTAACCACTGCTTGAGGAGGAAACATTTTTCCTGACAATATTTCTTTCAATCCTGTTATCTTCTTTCAATATGCATTATGTTTTTATTTCACAGCTTTGTTAATATTTTCCACATTCTGTAAAATGTATAAATAACTAATATATAACTCTAAATAATATTTAAAAAAAATATCTTAATGGCCCTTTCCAAAAACAAATACTGAGAGACTGATGCTAATGTTTCTAAATTTAATAAGCCTTGTAAACATACTGAAGCATCATCTTTGCTGTACCTTTACACAAAAATCTTTTATATCTGTCAGTGTTATGTTTGGATTCTCAGTAAAGTCACTAAGAAAAATCTCTGTGTGGGCATCAAGAAAAATATGGTATATTTAGTAACTAAAGTGATTCATGGTTTATGGTTTAAGCAGGCATATTGACTTCAAAACACAAAATGCAAAAAAGACAAAAGTTGCAATGCTATAAATATATGATGCTATATAATGCTCAATTTAACTTGAAATATTTTGGCAGCAGGAACATACTCTCAAGAAAAATCAAACAAGCAGCTTTATCACAAACACACTCATATTTGAACACACTGCATTGGAAATTGTCAGAGAAACTGTAACTTCCCCGAATATACGGAAAATGGTACTTCTCTACATGCTGATCAAACCGCCATACTTTAACTTAACCTTGGCTGTTAGGATTCCAAATAGGTGGTGGCAAGACGGTCTGGACAGTCTGGTTTTAGGCCTAGAAGGACAACTATTTGTCATTCTTCTGGAGTGAACTGGTACTTGATTTCCATTGCTAAACATTATTTTAGCATGTCACTGAGTCACACACATGTAAAAGAAAATACCTTTTGTATTTCAATGATTTAGCAGATTGCCACGTACCTCACCTCCTGGCTAACTGCAGAAGATCTGGACACCCAAATGCTAGTCAGTTAGGATGTTTACAACTGTGGGAAAATGCCAAAAGGATTCGAAGTGGTCAGTTCATCCTTTGCTATCAAACGGGAAAGCTGAATTTCATGCTTTCTGTACACTATGTCACACTTAAATACTGCAAGTAGGTGCCAAGTTTGGTGAAAAAACATTAATTTATATGACATATTTCTTGATCAAATTGCTCAGCTCTTTAGCCAGTTAGATACGTCATGTTTATAACTTTGTGTGTTGTAGTGTCATGTCCCTGTCCACTGCATCACCTCCTTTTGTGGTCTAATGTCCTCCTTTTATGGCTTTTTAAAGTGGCTGCCCTAATTCCAAGCCTCCTTTCTATCTTCTCAAAGTCTCCTTCAACTTCTTTTGAATGCCCACTTAAACCATGACTGACAAAGGATAAATTATATTACACGGTTTAATAAGTAAAAATATCACTCTGAGGTAAACATACCGCTAAGAAGGAAAGAATTCAATGTCACATGACAACAGCATGTGGCAGCTCTGCGCGGACAATATCTGATCAAATCTGATCAAAGCTGATATTTCTCAGTCTCTTGTTCTTTTATGGGTGACCTTCTGTCAGTATCAGCTGATGTAAGTGCAGTTGGTCAGTGGGTGTGCTATCACTGGTCAACAGGGGACCAAGCAGTCTCTTTTGACAGAGTACATGCACCTTCTTATCTGACCATGTGCCAAGAGAGGTTTATTAAAGGGATGTGCCAAGATAGAGCAGCTGATTTAATAAATTCTTTACACTGGTGAATTCATATGTCAAATGAGTTTTTATGCATCTGACTGTGGGCAAAGTGTTTTCACCTTGATTTATTTAAAAAAAAGTAAATAAATAAATATTGTATTTTTGCTAAAAAAAAACACCTGTTTCACTTGCATATTTTGTCTGAGCATGCATAGCCAAACTTATAACAATCTTTTAGCAAAATCAGAGCATAACACTTAATTTATCACTATCAATTTGACTAGAGAAAGACAAGAGAAAGAAGAATGGCAAAACTATGAATATGCAGAGAGCGCTTGACTGGTCTGTATCTCAAAAAAATATGTGACATTTCAAAGCTGAAAACTGTTTCAAAGGGCCTGACAAAGAAACACTGTGGGGAGAAATACCCAATCTGCAGGACAGCAACTCAATGCATTTAGTCTAATCAGCATTGTGTGTGTGTGCGTGTGTGTGTGTGTGTGTGTGTGTGTGTGTGTGTGTGTCTGTGTGTGTGTGTATACTGTAGTAAGAGATGTAGAGATATTCCAAATTGTATTGAAGTACACAGATTTTCTCTATTTCTCTTATTGTTTTCTTTGCTTTCTCCTTTTTCACTGTTCTCTGGTTTTTAATTTCTCGATTACGTCTCTGTACCACTGTACTGAATTACTACGAATTGCAGCTGGACCCTAACTTGTCCTTGTGATACGTGACAAGTAATGAGGAAGAGGAAGCACGGATGGAATGTTTCTGTTATTTGAACTGGAGTACTGATGAGGTGGTACAGATGATAGCTGAGGGCTCACACAAAGAACATGCAGAAACTCCCCTCAATATTCAATCAAGTACAAAGCACTAAAGTAATCACAGGAAAACTAAAAGATATTTCAATGTCCATCTTCTTTGTCCTGTCTCAACATAAAATTGAATGAACAGTCAAATTGTTAGGTCACTACATTTGTGGTATATCTGAATTTCTAAAAGTGATCTTGAAGTTTAGCTAAAATTATTCTCTGTGGAAGTCTGTGAAAGGTCTTTTTTGCACCATCTTTAATACAACATTTTACAAAACCCTGAAAAATATTTCAAATGATGTGTATGTGTACGTACACACACACACACACACACACACACACACACACACACACACACACACACACACACACACACACGAAAAAATGTCAGGGTACTAATACATCCTGATTTTTCTTCAAAAATCTCAAAAATATATCCGATATTTTAAGGAAAAAATGTATGGAAAATTTTATATGCTATTTTTTCAAGTCTAAACAGATGGTAACTCTTTTAGCCATGCTTTCACTGGAACAGGGTAATCAAAAAAGACCTATTAATTTCTTCATTTCTATGGAAAGAATTTTAGGAGGAATTCTGATTATTTGCTTTCAAAAGGTCTATATCTCTGCACAGCTCCAGAAACGATGAAATAGAGTATGTCTTTGTTCTTCAGATTTCATACATGTATCTGCATGTTGGAATTCATTTTGTTTAACCTCTCAGGTGTAAAGTAGATTGTCATCAATCATAAAATGTATAAATCTGAAGTGTTTATTTATAGGAGCTCTATGAGCATGTAAGCAACAGTAGTTCCATTCATCTTATATAATGTCAATTTGTTGATCATGGTTGATCAAGCAAGTCTCTTGAATTCTGTGGTTACTATAATCTTACTGGCCTGTTGGTTGGCAAGACTAACATTTAACCTTTGGAGACTGAATTATTTATCGCTTGTTACTCTACAGGAGTTAAGATGCTAGATGATAAGAGTGGACTTTTATAACACTGGAGTTTATAAAGCTCCATAGATACAAGTATTTAAGAAAATGAGTTTGTGTAATATTAAAAATTCCCTTAATTTCTTCAAATGACATTAGCATATTATCATTATAAATATCAGCCCTCTTCACAGATTTTGTTTAGTTTAAATGCAATGTTTAATACATTTATTAAATAGCTTGTGTTTGTTTTATTTAGTGCAGTCTTTTGTTCACTTAATTGCCACGGTGGAAATGTTCTACCCTCATCATGGTGTGTTTCTCTGTTGATAACTCACCCCCATTTTCCTGTTTAGTTCAATCACCTCTCTGTTTGTTTGCTTTTTAAAGACTCCTTGTGCAGAAAATGACATTTTGTTTGTTTTTTTTGTTGTTGTTTGTTTTTTTGTGTTGATGCTACTTTACCTTTTAGAAATATCTGCTGTAGCACTATATACTTCTATAAAAGAGACTGTAAACATTCACATTGACAGCTCAGCCTTCACACTGACTGCACTGACAGAGGCACTGGTTACTGGGAAACAAAAAGCCAAGAAATGTCATATTCAGTAGTGGTGGTCCCATCATAGCAGAGTACCATGGATCTGTGTGGACTAGTCCATTCCTGAATTTTGGCCACAGAAAATCCTGTTTGACTTGTATTGGAACAACAGTGTTGAAAATGAACTGATCTAACAAATATATTTGTAATCCACAGCCTTACATTGCAACTAGAAGGTACTCAAAATGGTTCAAAATGGTCATGCGTAATGACAGAAAACGATGGAAGAATTTGAAAATATGATCATCCTAGCCACCTGATAAAAAATGTAAATGCCTAACTGACCACAGTGAAACCCTTTTCCTACTCTCCAAATTACACTCAAGCTCTTTGTGATAACATGTCGGTGTGTGTGGGAGGACATTGCAAAGAACATCTTGTTCAGCTGCGAGCTCCTCATTCACTACAGAGGATGACGAGGGAGAGGAAATGACCAAAGTGGGCTGGATTTACATGGGGCATATTCAGTTTTGGAGGGCACAATGCCAGTGAGCCCAAAAGCAAAATCATTATTACCCTCTAGCAAACTAATGATGTTAACACTTTACTAAACTCACTCACATTATAAGAACCATCCATGATGAGCACATCTGTGAAGGGGACTTCCAGTGTCAGCGGTACCTTAACATTTTGGAGTGTGAAGTGTGCATTGACACACTTTGGATGTTAATATGAAAGTGTGAGATGTTGCTCACACTATTTTTTATTTTTTTTATTTTTTTGGCAGGCAGCAAGCTGATTCAAAGTATGAAATGTGTAAACTCAACATATATAGGCTTGGCGCTCCCATTTCATGCCAAATTCCTTCACTATCCATTCATATCTGTGGTTTGAAACTGATCCAACAGTAAAGCGGTGCAGAGAATAAGGGTACAGCCCTGAGAAATGACAAAAAGAGAACATTGCTAAACTACTCCATCCTGTCATACGAATAGTGCAGGGGCTTCACTGAAGAATTACCCAACTATCCTTACAAAATGGGTCATAGTTTTGACTTGTCTGCCATGCTAACCATGTGACCTGCTTCCTTCTGATTTGCCTCTTGTCCCATTCCTCCTTCTCTTGAAAGGCCATGACTGCTCGAATCCAGCTTGACTGCTGCCTCCCAGCATGCGGGATGCATGCCAAAGCTGTGCCCACTCGTCAAAAGAGGCGGACACACACCAAATCAAATCTACCCCGCTCACAACAGAAAAGTCTCAGTCTAAGCAAAGCGTATGAAAGCTCTGGATTAACCATCTTGGGTTTTATGCTCCTGCTATGGATTTCAAGGCTTAAAATATCCATTGAATTATCGTCAGATACTTTATGTTTGCTGTCTTCCATATTTGTAAAGTATTATCGACATTGAAGACTTCCAGAATACTGAAGCATTACCTATCAGTGGCTCTCTGAGGTTTAGTAATATGTGTCATCTTATTCTGAGACCAGTTTCATTTAGTAACATAAGCTAACTGGGTTCTCTTTTCAGTCATGGGTGGTTCTTATAATGTGAGTGGGTATGGCAGGGAATCAGAAAAACATATACATATCATTCATATCATTATATAAGTAAAAATGTAACCTAATCACCAGTTTTTTTCAAATGGAAGTATTCAACTAAAAACCTAGGACAGAGAGGGCTTCTGTTACGGTAAATATTCTTATAAAAAGCTAAACAAAATCCTTTACACTAATTTTTTTTTCAATTATTCAATAGACAGCACTATCCCTATAATCCAAATAATAATTTTAAGAGTAACTGTTGCCATCTGATTTACACCAAAATGTTCAGTCAAGCTAACCACCTCACAGCGCCAAGCAGAAGGGGTGGTGTTAATCATTCAACAGCATGATTTACAAACAGCCAAACCACCAGGTTACTACTAACCCCACCACTGTACACGGTCTGTTCAACATTCTTATTATGAGATTACTTAGAGATAAATGGGGAGAATCAGTGCATGTGTTTGGACTCTGACAGTGATAAAAGATGCGTAGCTGGTGACAACTGCCAGGAGACTGTGCAAAAAAACTCTCTTGTGTTCAAAGTTTAGACACAGAGTAGTGGAGATGGCTATTTTGGGTCACCTTGATGGAAGGGAGGCCTAGCTGCCTATATGGAGCTCATGGCCCGGGGACGCTTGTACTAATGGAGACAGATTCAGGACACAAAGCAGAAGAGAGAGACCTTTTTTTAGATAAGATACAAGGGAAATAGAACAGGTAACTCTTAGAATCCTGCAACTTTGAGCATTTCCTCCATCTCCACCATGTCTGGGTAGTCTTCAGCATTCAGCATAGAAGCTTGATATTTCAAGTCAAATCAACAATGTCAGCAACTGTCAGATTAACAAGAACATTTTCTGTTTTCTTGTTTATTTGTTTGTTTTGTTCACTCATTTAAGCATTAGCTGTTATTTTGTTTGCACTTGTTGCATTTGATTATTGTCAATTAATGGAAAGCAAAAGAGACTACCAATAAGCCCTCCAGAAGCATGGCATCGTGAGCCAGGGAACATCATTAGACATTTTGAGATTTGTCACCTTGTACAGGGCCACCTTGTCACCTGTCGTTGGCACTGTAACTGCTATAAAGCACAGCTTGCACAGAGACATCTGTTCACTTAAGCTTGTTACTGTGAACTCTCAGTCATAGACGGCCATCAGGAACAATGTTAGGCTTCAGCACATGCACAGAGTCACATTGTGGGAGGCCATTTTTGCTTTGTGAAGTCAAAAAGCACAGTTCTCTCCACATGGACACCAATCTCATTCCTATGTCTGACCAAACATATCTACATCTGGTACTGGAATAGAACTACATAGGAGCTAACTAAATGAAGACGAATGAAGGAATGGCACATAATCTCATTCAGGTAGTATTAATCACATCTATGTTGGACAACAATGGTCCTGAATTCATTGTCCTGTCCTTCCAAGCACAGGCTGAAAAAGCAGACAACATCCACAGCTATGGCTTACGTCCATGTCATCAGCTCAGCTCGCTAAATCTGTTTCCAGCTACAATAATCTCACCCAGTATTATAAACTAGCATGTCTGAGGAAGTCAACAACACTGGAACTCATTTCCAAGGCAATAGACTCGCACTGGAATTAATTTCTTTGTTTATGTGCTGTTCATGAAATTCAAAACAAAATGCATCCTAAATGCCCCTGTAAAAAGTAATTAAATGGTGAGTGGTTTATAGCAGTGATTTTCCTTTGCATACTTAATGGGCTGCATGCACCAGCCGTTGGGTGTTCAAATATTGCATGAGACTACGGAGCAGGAATGAATCACTAAAGAGATAATGGGAAGCGTTAAAGCCTGACAATGGCTCTGCTGGAAAACATCTAAAATGCAATGTCTCACACCATTTATAGGATTAAGAGTTCGGTGTGTGTGACCAGTGACTTACAAAATGTCTTGCACAAAGTAGATGAGTTTTCAGTTCATTTAACACTCCCAGCGTCTGTATTAAGCCAGTGACATATCCGCTTATCTGCAAAAGGATGCGTTCTAGCAACAGGCCTTGAAGGAGCAAGATGGAAGATTTAAAAAAGTGCTTATATGATGTTTATGGACTTTCATTTAAATTGGTAGCATTCAGTAAATAGTTTACAATGTAGTAAAACATATCTAAATAGCTCAGCAGCATCAGATAAGCACCAAGGAATCTGGAATGCATCAAGTCCTTCACCCAGTCCTTTATCTTTCTAGAAAAAAGTGCTAAAAATGTAACACAAAACTGAATGAAATCCTCTCTTTTCAGAGTTATATTGTTTCTTAGCTCTAAAAAGCATGAAACGCTGAGCTCATTGGTACTATGCACCATGATTAGGACAGCTGGCAGTGGT
>NC_137503.1:4420000-4627500 GCF_041902795.1 Electrophorus electricus
ATGACATGGTTTTGTTTTTACAGACTACATACACACTAGCATATGTGTCGTGTTGTGTAGTAAATCAGATCCTTAACACACATACACTACTGCATTCCAGCTTAGCAGGCACTGTGTTCTCCAGAATTGCAAAATGTGAGAACAGGCACAATGGGAATCTTCTGTTAAGAGCTGTGTGAACATGCAAACTCTTGGGTGTTTCAGGCTTCACACTGGTGGCCAGAATCGTGCATGCTTCACTGGCTGGGCATGTCTCCAACATCAGCTAGGGTTCTTCAGCAGTCTGTAAGTCCCACTCAACTTTAAAGCGCAAAAGCACTGAAGTCCTGATAGGATCACACTTTAATATATCAGACTTTTTATATATTTTGCACTTCAGTCTTGCCCTAATGTAGGTGCTGCAAAAGAGGTCAAGCATATATGTTCGCATTGTTCAAAAATCTACAAATGTCAAATGAGGAAATGAAGAGAGGAAGGCATTTCAGTATCTTAACACTTAGACGCATATCCTTACTGCTTCCTACTCCTTCTGCCTCTTTGATACCTCCATTTGCATTCATCAAGCTCCCATATGCCTAAACCTAAAGCATCAGTGTAGAATAGTTTTGGACAGTGCTCTGTAATTTGCATTGCCATTTCTGTCCAGTGAGTGCTTGGCAAAATATTGGTGTGCAAGCAGTCCACTGTCATGTGATTTCTGTTAGCTGACTGATTGACAAAATAATGATGCATAATTAGTTGTCAACTGCATTCTCTAAACTTGAGCTTAACATGTTGCTCAGTAGGTGCCCAGTGCCTGTCAAATGATCTATGTACAAGTAGTTATGAACCACATGCTGTCATTTGGGGTATAGCCTTTGTTAAGAAAGTAGCAAATGTATATCAAAATATAACAAAATGTATTTTATTATTTTGTTATTGTCAATGAAATGTTACAGTTTCACACTATTATGGCACTTTGTAAATTGATTTGGGTCGGATAAAGGTGCTAGGTCACTAACTGCTAGATGCATTTACAAACATTTGGTAAAAGACCTGTGCTTTTAAGAGTTAAATGGGCTAAAATTACCCTTAATCAAAAATCACAGAAGAGTGACTGCACTCAGCATTTATTAAGCCAGAAGCGAAGCAGAAACATAAAACCAACTGCAGTGTTAGCAACTCGTCAGCACTGCTCTGCCAATGGGCCTATTTGACATAGCAGAGGAAGCAGATCTGAAAAAAGAATCTCACCAAAGAAGAGAAAATCATAGTTTTTTGTTGTTTTTTTTTCTTATGAAGAGAGCGAGAGGAGTTGGCACTTGGCAGGAGGACAGTGTATATCAGTACCCTTGGTGACAGACTGTTCCCTACTCTCCTGTCCTAGAGCAGCTTGGCCCACATCCAGCCTCAGCATCCCCTGCCAACCCAGCAGAAGAAAGGCCATTTATCTCTGGACAGCCACGAGGCTCATCATACAAACATCAGTCCACTGGCCCTGCCACTCAGCCTTTGTATCGCCGTCAAGCCTTCTTTTCTCCCATTGCTCAAGCAGTGGGACACTGCCGCACCTGATCTGCTTACACCTGTTCTGCTGGTTATCTGCGGCTCACACACTTTCCTAAGGAAATGGTTGGCCTGCACATACAAAAACAAGCCCCGAGAGACTGAATTCACCATGGCATCCAACCCTGGTAGCAGATATCAGTTCGATGCATCTGAGTGCCAGACCACATCTCCGTGCTAGAGTAAATCTCAGTGTAAAAGAACCATGCTCCATGGCTAGTCCTGTGTAATTATCACTAAACTATAAAAAAGTAGAAAAGTAATTTTAAAAACAATAAATAAAAAAAAACAGTGTATGTGCACACAAATACTTAGAAATATTAAAAACCATTTAAGATATGCAAGTATTACAGCCATTTAGAATGATTGCCATTCAGAAATAACAGGGTATTGTATACATATTACACATGTTCTTATTACAGGACATTCCACAATGAACAATTTTTTTTTGTAAGCCTTCAGAACTTTATAGATACCTACATATTCCATTTAGATTTTTTCCTAAAACTTGTACCATGCAATAGAAAATATAAGCATGAAACATGATATTAATTCATAAACAAAACTATTAACATGTATGAATACCAGTTATTAAATACTGTAAGTAAATACTGATCAAATAATGGATGGATGAATGGATGGATGAGAAAAATGAAGAACCAATTTGACATTTTAAGTGAGGGTATATAAATAGATGGATAAACAGATACAGCTCTATAATGGGTTGCACTACAAAGAAAGTATTAACTGGCAAAGTGCCCTGATATCAGGGTTGGAGTACAAAGATGTGATGGGATGAGCACTTCATGACTATTTAAAAGAGGAATATTGTTTCCATGGTTACTCTGGCTAAAATATGCTTAAATAGATGACTTGGCAGAAAAATTTAAACCTATGAGGTGCCTACAGAATAGTTAGTCTGTTTTGATCAGTTAGGCTTTATCAGTTATGATCTCGAGTAGTAGCCTGGTTACCTGTACTAGTAATGACCAAATGTCATATGTCACTTTTGCATTGTGTCTTGTCACCACACTACTGATTCTTGAATTTTGATGTCTGCGCTCACCCTAGAATATCTCGTTACAATACCTGAAATGAAACTTACAAAGGCCAAACCGAGCAGCAAATATAATCAGCCATGACGACTATTAGAATAACTCCAAACCTTTTAGGTAACCGGCCTGGACATGAGCCTTTTAATAGGTTTAATTAACCGATACGGACAGTATAAGGACAGGTGAACATTGTTTTTGCGCAACGAACAGGCCGACTGAACACAGAATGCGGTGCATGTAACAAAACTTCCATTACTCACACTGAAGCGTTGAGTCCATTGGACTGATTCAACAAACTGCTTTTTATTCCAATTGTAATCCAAGACCCTGTCGTTGGTCTTGAGATAGTAGACGGAGGAGTGGTCGAAATCCACGGAGCATCACATTATAGCGCGGTCTGTCCTCGACTCGCAACGACTCAGCCTTCCAGCGGCATAAAATGCTGTTCTATTGTAATAGCAAGAGTGCAGCCACATTATCTGCTACAGAGCAATAAATTATGCAGTTTTAACCTAATAATATATAATATGCATTTTAGTTTACGACAAACCCACTAAGCCATGCCTTCTCGTTTTTCTGTGGAAAAAATGAAGTTTATGTTACATTAATAAGTCGTAATGCTCTTCACGCAGCGCGTTTTCTTTTCTTTTTTTTTAAAAAAAGAGAGAGAGATACGGACGTCTTTATCAGCTTACGCTGATGTAGCTCCCCCTCTTTCTCAACGCGTTCTGAGCCATATCAGAGCGATTTTTTATCAACGGCCATCACAATATCCATCGTCGTGAAGTAACAATGTTGCGCGAATCTGTTTCTCACCGTCCCCCGGTCGCATCGCGCCGCTCTCGGCTCACTATGCGGAGGAAGGGGGAGTCCGGGGAGAGGAGTGGTTTCATTTACGCCAGAGCATGAGAGAAGAGAGGGAGACCAGAAACGTAGGACAGTCCCCTGATGCTATTATGCTCATGAACTACATACGCCCCCGTTTGCATGGCCTCTTGTTAAATGTTGTTCTTAGTCACCCGGTCTACGGAGACCACCGACAGGTGGGCTACGACATCGAACGGATGAGACGCGTCGTGTCGTGGTAAAACACTAACCAGTGTGAAATAGAGGCCTTCCACTGTGCTGCTCGGTGAACGCGGGCCTATTGATTCTTTGCAGCATATGTCGAAGTAATCTGCCTCAGATAGGAGCCTCAGTAATTAAAATACATACGCAGATTGCCTTTCTCGAGCATCCATTCACTGAGAGAGCACTCCCTATATTGACTGGAGCATTCTCAGTTTAGGCAGTCTGACATCATTACTGTCACCCCCTACCGCGATACGGAATTTCAGAACAGTAAACTGGGTAGCATTTTGAGCTGAATTGCATGCCAAACAGACATTTTTATGAAGATAAGCAGAAGCAAAGGGGAAGGCTGTCCTTACAGTTCTATGAAAAAAACAAACAAACAAACAAACAAAAAACCCTCATTCTGAGCAATACTGGGGAAAGAAGCCCCAGAACATTGGGTAAGTGCAGGACATGGGTCTTGGGGTACTGGCCCATATCTGCGTAGCTTCACTCCTGTTCATTAAGTAGGCAACTTTGTTAGCAGAAAACTATCTGCCATTGCACATGATGCAAAATCTGCTACGTTACCAGGTCTGTTGCAATATGTTTTTGTCATTTCTGATGAGCAGCCCTGTCCACACAGAAAGTAATGGTTAGACTGAAACATTTTTCAGGAGAATAAGCTATAAACCAAATTCTGATAGACCAGATAAGAAAAGGCCACAGATATGTTCTGGTCAGCTAAAGAATACTCTTCACTTGTGCAATGAATTGGAGCTTGTTTTTATTTTGTTTTTCTGGTAAGATAGTAGGTATAACTCTATTCTAAGATACTTTAGAGAGTAGACAGTCAGATGACTCCAGTAATAGTGTGCTATGGTTTATGTGCTGTGCAGCAGAACAAGAATATCATATAGCCAGAGGGATACAACATAGACGTTATGAAAGCAGGAGCTATTTCAGACTAATCTGTTCACATTTCTGCACCAGACACTACACTGCAGCAACACCGATCTGATCTGCATCATGTCCTTCAATTCCCACAAGAGCAGTCAACCTCTGCCAACTATATTAAAGATCAGAACTGCCCAAGTGTGTCTACATACAGCATTTAATGATGATATCAGGATCTTGGTGTAGTACCTCCCGAACGCAGTAAAGATGTTAGAACATTCAGAGATGCTGCTGCAAGGATGTAGCTGGATCTTAGCAGTGAAGTTATCTTAACTGAACTAAACTCTTTGATATAAAATCATAAACAAACATGCAACCAATACACTGTATCCCTGGGCGAATGTATCTTTTCACTATGGGCTAACAAATTTACAATGTACTTTGAAATACATTGCATCAGTACTCAGTAGCTGCAAATTATTTTTACAGACAGAAAAAATCTCTGCAAGAACAATATTTGCAATGACAATTTTACTTAAGTCCCCTGTTTTAGTACAAGACTGCCTTTTT
Organism: Electrophorus electricus; assembly: GCF_041902795.1. NCBI lineage: Eukaryota > Metazoa > Chordata > Actinopteri > Gymnotiformes > Gymnotidae > Electrophorus > Electrophorus electricus. The sequence goes on from NC_137503.1 coordinate 4,425,121, forward strand.
GGATATAAACTAAGACTAGCCGTACCCCAGACCAGACCCCACTGACAATGATTGGAATTAATCCAGAACTATAGTCTTAATCTGAATATAGAATGCTTTAATTTTGTTATTAAAGTTTCTGACCCTGTTATTTACGGTTCAGGACATTATATTATAATGTATAAAACATTAAGAAGAAGAAAATAACTTCATCATTCATTTATGGTCATCCAAAATGTGCATGATTCATTTATCAGGGAGTTACCGTGTGAAACTTTACACTAGTTTCTCCACTTCCCATCGGTCTACACTGAATTCAGCTCCACTGTGGTATGTTCTGCTCATTGTCATCTGTAATTACCCATTTCTTGTTTATAGACTCATTATGAGATGAATATTAACTGTTCTCACATCCCCCGTCCCCCCAGATTTTTATGAGGTCCTGTTAATGTAACAAGCCTTAATGAGCCTTATTCTAATTCCCACTTACTTGTAGTTGCTTGTTTCCACATTTTGACCTTGTCTATCTGATCCTCTGTTCTCTTACGGATTTGTGCTGTCTGCCTTTATTCTCAAATGTACTGCCTGTTGTGACAGTAAGTCCTGAAAAAAAAATGTAAGGCACTTGAAAAACAATATGAACGCAGAGATGTTCTAGGCCACTCAATAACAGCACACACAACAGCAACTTTTTATTGATCTGCAATTATGAAGTTGTGCTCTGTGAATTAATAGAAGAGATGGAGATGGCGGTAACCTTTATCTCCTGAGAGCTATTGAGACCTCGATGATTGTCAGGGAGATGAATATAATCCCAACACAGGCATTAGCTCTGCACTTCTCATTCAAGCTTCACCAAGGACACATCATGTTGAACCACTTAGACATGATTAAGCCAAAAACATCATAAACATTTCCACATTTTTGTTATAGTTTTTTTATGAGGACGTGTAAATAATATTTTAAACAGTTTTTCTATGATCATCATTTTAGGGACCAAATTATTTTAACCTTCAAATTGTAACATTCTAAAATTGGGTCTGGAGTAATAATGCAGTTAAATTGATGAGAAATATAAAAACAATAAAGAAAAAAATTAGATTAGCCTAGCCAACTACATTAGAATTCAGTACATAGTTAGACTTTAGGAAGGGCCTCCAACTATACTGAAAAGACATGGTCAACACAGAATAGACTGTCTACACTGAAAAGACATTGTCAACACCGAGAATAGACTGTTTACACTGAGAATAGACTGTATACACTGAGAAGACATGGTCTACACTGAAAATGGACTGTCTTCACTTAGAAGACATGGTCGACACTGAGAATAGACTGTCTATACTGAGAAGACATGGTCTACACTGAAAATGGACTGTCTACATTCAGAATACTCTCTTCTTAAGTTAAATCTAGCAGTTAAGCTTCTTTAACAGTCACTTAATGGCTCTTTTCCATCCTGCTGTTCCGTCACATAGTAGAACACTGTGGCAAAATTACAATACCCTTCGTCACTGAAGGGATCTGTCATGTGGGAATACATAAACAAACCTTTTCATTTGAAAGGGGCCTTATGGTCTGTCAGACAAGGGTTATTCCCTTTCTAACAGGGTATTTTCCTTAAATATATTGCAAACACTAAATGAGAAGACATTTCCCATAATAATTCAGCATTGGGGCAGTTTCTATTTGTATATCGATGTTGCCGGTATATACGCCTACTTATGTCATAATAAAAAATGTGCAAATGCAATGGGCGCAAAACTCAGTGTAGTAAGGAACTGTCCAGGAACTAAGGTTAATCATGCAAGACTTTCATACATGATTTCATTCTCTGCATCTCGTTATCAATAAAGAAAATTAATTTTAAAAATCTCTGGAAGTGGCACCTGGAAGGGAATCACACATACAGATAACATATAGTATACAATGCACTTAATCCTAGCTAATTAGTGATTTCTTGAGCAGAAATTAGAGCACAATAACAATATTCATACTTGGCTTTCATGTGGGCTCTTTGTTACCATGGTAACCTCATGCTCTTCCTCTTTCTTTCTCGCTAAGAGTGGCAGAGATAAAGTGTCCAAAGAGGAAGTTGAAGGCAGAATTAGATATTTGTGCCACATCCGTCAGGTAAGCCAAATGACAACTGACAGAGAGATGCACAGCATACACTGTTGTTCATGGTCATCAGGACTTCACATCACATAAAGCCCATTTCGAGCAGGATAAATAAATTGGTTTTGAGCAGGGTGGATTACGTACTATAGGTAGAGTTACTATGTAAGAAACATGCAGAAACAGCCAGTTAGATAGCAACTCATAACTGTGTTACAGTGGGCTGGAGAGTACTGACATCAAGATTCCTTCCTGGCTATTTGCTTGCTAGTTGCACATTACTGGTTCATTACATGACTTGGAATCATGTTTAGAAAATAACCTACTGGGATGACCTAACTAATACAGAAAGTGATGGTGGGTCTTTCCCTTTACCACATTCCACATCTAGGTCTCATTTCACATCTGTTCTACACACTTCATTTGACAGGACGACATCTGCACTGAGACTCTACTGAGCCTAGTTTGTGAATGCCATTCATTTCATTTCATATTTTCTGAACAAATTAGCTACATTAACACTTCAGATATAATTGCTGAACATTTTATGGTTTAGCTATATACTGCTAAAAAAAAATAAAGAAAAATGAAGGACTTAAGGATGAATAAGGAACACTTAATCATCACAGTATAACACAACTCAATTAAACTTCAGGAACATTGACCTGTCCAGTTAGTGTAACGGTAGGCCGGTCCCCTACTGGGAGGGACCGTACCACTTACTTGCCCTGCTCTCAGTCACCTGCATTTTCTAGGCTTTGCTAACTTTTATCGTAGATTCATCAAGTCCTTCAGTTCGCTAGCGAGGCCCCTCACAGATCAACTCCGGGGACCGGCTAGGGGGATCAGATGGACCCCCGAGGTGGAAAAATCCTTCTAGGAGCTCAAGACTGCCTTCTCCACAGCACCCGTGTTGCAACAACTGGACCCAGAGAGACCATTTGGCGTTGAACTACGGCATTGGGGACCACGAGCTACTATCAATGAAACTCGCTTTCCAGGAGTGGAGGCACTGGCTCGAGGGAGCATGACACCCCTTCACAGTGTTCACCGACCACAGGAACCTGGAGTACTTCCAGACTACCAAGAGACTGAATGCCAGACAAGCCAGGTGGTCAATCTTTTTCTCTAGATTCAAGTTCCGGGTCACCTATAGGCCTGGGGAGAAAAGCGCCCAGGTGGACGTGCTTTCCCTGCAACACAACGCAGAGGCCTTATCGACGAGCTCAGAACCTGTTCTCTCCCCCTCATGCTTTCTGCTGTCTCTGGAGTGGGATCTAGACCGACAAATAGAGGCAGCCAACCTACATCCACAGTGTCCACCCTCTAGGTGCCACTTAAACATCGGGGTTCACTGATCACGTGGGCGCATACATCAGTGGAAACGGGACACCCTGGCACTACTCGCACCGCACAGATTATAGGGACACGTTATTGGTAGCCTGCGATGAATAAGGACGTGGTGAGGTATGAGGCTTCTTGTGCGGACTGCGCCTGCAGCAAAACACCATGTATTCCGCCTGCAGGTAAGCTTCTCCCACTGCCTACTCCCTTCTGACCATGGTCCCACCTAGCTGTAGACTTTGTTACTGACTTACCTGTCTCGGAGGGTAACACCATTATCCTGACCATAGTAGATAGGTTCTCCAAAATGGTTCCTTGTATCCCTTTGGCAGCCCTGCCTGCCGCACTGGAGACAGCCGACCTACTGTTCTGCCAGGTCTTCAGGCAGTTTGGTCTACCTGAGGACATCGTTTTGGACCGAGGCCCTCAGTTCACATCGCGGGTGTGGAAGGAACTGCTGGATAAGCTGAATATCACGGTCAACCTAATGTCCGGCTACCACCTTCAGACCAATGGATAAGTAGAACAAGTCAACCAGGAACTAGGTAAGTTCCTGCGTCTCTACAGCCAACAACACCCCGAGATGTGGAGCACGTACCTCCCATGGGCGGAGGATGCGCAGAATTCTCTGCGCCACACGGGAACTGGTCTTACCCCTTTTGAGTGTGTCCTAGGGTACCAACCGCCACTCTACCCTTGGAACACCCCCACATCAGACCAGCTGGCAGTGGAGAAATGGTGCAAGGAGAGTGAGCGGACCTGGGAGGAAACGCATCAGTGACTACGTAAGGCGATCGCTGCTTACAAAAGGAAAGCGGATCGGAAACATAGAGAGACCCCACAATATGCACTCAAGCAGAAGGTGTGGGTTGCTACCAGGGACGGCTGTGCTGGCACCGCTGGCAAACTGGATGCAAGGTATGTGGGCCCGTATACCATCACAGACAAGATTAGTGATAGGATCCTATAATCCTATAGGATTGGCCTAATGGGGAGCAGCTGGGCATCCCGGGCCTTTCACGTGTCAGCCTTAAAGCCCGTGAGAGAGGGTCCCTTTGCCAAGGAGGGTGGTCCCTCGGGTGACCCACCCCCACCTCTGGAGATGGAAGGGGGCCCGGCATATAGGGTGCGGACCCTGCTAGATTCCCGGAGGAAAGGGAAGGGACTGCAATACCTAGTGGACTGGGAGGGGTATGGTGCAGATGAGCCTAGTTGGGCCCCTGCCTCCCAGTTTTTGGACCCCAACCTCGTCATCTCCTTCCATAGGCTATACCCGCTTAAGCCTGCCCCGTGTCGGCGGGGCCGGCCACATTCCAGGAGCCTGGCAGGGTCTTTGGAGGGGGTTCTGTCACGGTAGGCCAGTCCCCTACCAGGAGGGACACGCCCAATTCAGACAGGGACCGTACCACTTACCTGCCCCGCTCTCAGTCACCTGTCTTTTAATAGGAGACACCTGCTCCTCATTCTATATCTCCCTATTTATACTCCTACAGGTGCGGAGGGTAAACGCTGCGCATTAGCAGACGAGACCACGAGTGCCCGTCCATGCAACACTACTTTGCTCCAGAAGAATTTAACGTGACTTCTTTTTGTGTTTGTTCAAATCACATGGAGAATAAAGAACATATCAGTTCGACCTCGCCGATATCTACTCCTTTGTGCAAGGAGGAACAGGAGGAGCACTGCCAGAGCCCTACAAAACTATATCCAGCGGACTACCGGTGTGCATGTTTCTGAACTGTCAGAAACAGACTCCATGAGGGTGGCATGAGGGCCCAATATCCTCGAGTGGGACCTGTGCTCACAGCCCAACACAGTGCAGCTCAACCAGCATTCATCAGAGAAGACCAGGTCCACCACTGGAATAGACAGGTTCACCACTGGTGCCCTGTTCCCTTTACAGATGAGAGCAGCTTCACACTGAGCACGTCACAGATGTGAAAGAGTGGAGATGTCATGGTGAACGTTATGCTGCCTGGAACATCATTCAGCATGACTGGTTTGACAGTATGTCAGTGATAGTCTGGCATATCCTTGGAGGGTCACACAAATCTCCATGTGATAGCCAATGATACCCTGACTGCTGTTATGTACCAGGATGAAATCTCAGATCTGTCAGATTTTACACTGGTGCAGTGGGTGCTGGGTTGCTCCTGGTACAGGACAATGCCTGGCCAAAGTGGGCAGGCATTGCATGCCATTGACAGACCCTAAAGTTCCCTAGACCTGAATCCAATTGAGAACCTGTGTGATGTTCTCTATCAGTGCAACTGCAACTACAAATTTGTGCCACAGAATGTGCAGAAGCTCACTGATGCCCTGACTATGGTTTCCAATTACCATTGTTACATCATTTTGTTCAATTAAGTACACACTTTGTAACAGTAAAGATTTTCAACCTGAATCATTTGTTCATCAAGATGTGATGTGTGATTTAAGTGTGCCCTTAATTTTCTGAGCAGTATATTATGACAAGACTTAAACATTGTGAGTTCACTGGTGAGGTCTGCAGTCTATATAAATTGTCCTTAATAGTGCAATCTGATTGGTTGCCACCACATGCAGAGAGAGCCTTGTACTGTTCTACCTCAAATTTCGCTTTCTGTTTGTCCAATTGAAATAGTCACCTGGCATCAAAGACTAAATGTTCATTCGTTTTTCTTTTGTAATATTGCATTGTTGGGCAATATTTTTGTATTTTTATATTATTGTAAAAATTTTTGTAATTTACTTCTTCAAATGCACAATACTGTCTTATTTTCCAGTTCCACATTGGGATCCTACAACAGACAAAATAAATTTGAAAAGAAATGTTTAGCATGTCACTGCATATCTTGGCTTATCGCAGCTGTCTGAGGCAGGCTTGTTAATCACTTGTCTGTCTGCCAGGGCAATTCTTTTTGACAAAGCAATGCTCAAAATATTCCAAAACTGGCTCTGGGGTGCCTTGAAAAGTCATTATCTCAGTGCTCTTTTGCTATTGTTTAATGATTAGATGAAAGTCTTTCCTTTCTGATAACAGCACTGCCTTCATAAAGAGCAATTATGCATGCCAAACCACCCTCTGATTAGTTCAGCCATTAAGAAAGAATGGATCAATATTATAAACCAGCAGCAGTCAACACAAGAAGGTCAACCTTTTATAAAAATAAATACTGAAAATTGATGTCTACTACTAACTGTTATAGTCCAATAAATAATTTTAATATTTCACAAATTGGCCACTTGTGCTCTCAGTCACTATGAAGTGAACTATAGTCTACTGAACATAGTAAACTGTCATAACTGGGGCAAAACAGATTTTTTTTTGCCCCAGAAACAGATGTTCACTGATTCAATAAATTAGCATTAGCAGCACTCAATAAACATGACCAGACATGACTGAAGTTACATAACTTGACTTCAATTGGAAGAGTATAAGTGTTATTATTAAATGTATAATCATATAATTTATAGTCATAGCCTTGTCTAGTCATACACATTACAGACTTATTAATGAATATACCTTACATTAATGAATATATACCTTACAGTCATAGTAATGAATGATCATATACCTTACAGTCATAGTAATGTATAATCACACACCTTATAGCCTTAAAATTAGAATCATTACCTTTGATTAAATAAAATAATAATGTCTCCTTCTCTAGAAAAGGGTTTACAACCATCAGACCATCAATGTGCTATTTCAAGGTTTAATAAACCATTTAAGATATTTTTGGAAACAGCTATCAAATTATGCTTAACAGGACACTTACTATCCTGGATTTATCTTCTAAGTAACAAGTAGATGCTTCTTTTTTCATATCACCCTTGTTAAATGTTTCAGGTTCAACAAGACTAAGAGAATCCCTTTTGTATATGTACACATCATATTTTTTACATGGCGGTAAACTCAGTAAAGTCTTAGGGTTGCCAAAGTACTAGTTGAGTGTAACCGTATTGTATGTCAGTGACCTTAAATGTCAGTAAATTAAAACACCACAACCAAAAATAATAAGACAATAATAAATATTTGATTTAATGTCCATATCCTGTCATTGAAAACCTGCAAAAGCACCATTATAGCCTATGTGACAGTCCAACCAGCAAAACATAACAGCAGTCATCAATGCTTTTATAATCTATATTAATGTATTTTCATTCATTATAATACATTATGTTGTGTTTTCAGTAAGATTAGTCTGGTGGTGCAGGCAATCTATACATTTGCTGGAAGTGGGACTTCTTTGTGAAAATCCGAGGATACCCCTCATAGTGAAAGAGACGCATCAGGGTGCCTCACATGGCTGCCATGCTGCTATAATTAAGCCTGGTCTGAGCCATTGCTGTGGAGGGCTATATCTCACAGTAGCGGAGCAAGAGGCTGCCAAGCTGAGTGTGGCAATGGGACAGTGAAGTCTCTCCACTAGACAAGGTGTTGATGTGCAAATACGACAGGCCAACTCCAAAAGAAATTAAGTGAAAGGACACATGTTACAGCATTGCAGTAAGGTAGCCGTTATTTTTTCATAAATGGGGATATATTGAACTCGTGTAACTGAAATTTTGATTTGTACGACTATCTTTGACAAGTAGTCTGTCATGGCAACATAAATGTGGTTGTTTAACAACACATGCAAAGTACAAGTATATTTGTGCAAATACACTGCATTACATTAATCATAGTGAAATGTAACACTATGGCTGTTTGCAATCTTACTTAATCCATGATCAACAAGAGTTTCGATCTGTTGGTTGTAACCTGCGATCACGGTTTTTTACAGTTACCAGTGGGCAGAAACATTAGCTTGGTGCCACAGTTGTCTAAGGTCACCCTGAGATCCAATTTGGGTAGCTGGAGCAGCCATAGAGATTTTGTGCAGTTTATAGAGGCTGTAATGGATTGGCTGAGAATGAAGAATTCAGATGGCCTATTCCTCACTTACTGTTGAGATGTCAGTAAACACAGGCATCGGGAGTTCCATAGTGCAGGCTGATTTAGTACATGTTTACTATAGAATCAAGTGAAGTAAATCAAGTTGATTGTATTCACAACATATGAAGGAATTCAGTACATTTTATTATATCATGTCAGCAATGATTTCATTAATTAACAAAATATCAATAACTTGTAACTGAACATGCTCTCCATTTAATTAGATTCCAAGGTATTGTTCACTGTATTGTACAGTATATTCACCTACTTAACAATAAAAAATAACACCAATTTCTCATAGTGGCCTGGAAGGTCACTTGACTAATTAGGTTATAGTTTCCAAGATACCCTCCAGGTAATCCTAACACAGCAAAGGCAGGCAGGAAACTGGCCATCCTCCATCCACAGGGCAGTGTTTGGTCTGGATTTTAAAGACCATGAATTGAAGCTTAAACCAGAACTGCAATTTGAGTTTTGCCATATGGCCTGTAAGATTTTATAAACATGTTCTCTTTGTGGATTGTACTATACCTTCAGCACCTCCTGCAGTGTCTTGCTCCTTCATACTAAAAAGGTGTGCTGTTTTCCCAGAGTTTTTCTGTTCTAATCTGAAAAGGGGGAAAGGATCATCTAGCCATATGTTACCTACCGAGGCTATCCCAACATAGTCTGCATCGTTCAGCACAGAGAAACGTGAAAGTTGCTATGATGGTCCAGCGAAGGACTGCCACTGACCAAGAGACTGGGAGTAACTAGAAGAACAGGCGTTGCACCACCTACCATATTCGCTCTTCAGGGATTCCAGGCTTCCTCTCCTTTCAGCTCTACTGCAACCTAGCTATGCTCCATCTGTCACTGTTGCCATGGCAACAAGTCCCATTCATCTGCATAAAACCACAGAGGGAGATCTTCTGCTCTGATCTATCAGTATGAGTCAATGGCGTCTCCGTCTTGGCTAACTGGCAGAGTTGTTTTAAAATGTGACTGGCCATAATTAGCATGACCGCTAACTGGAAACCACTGCAAATTATGATTCATATTCATAGCCATAATGGCAGACATTGTATGTCCACCTCTGATTTCTAGCCATTAAAACTGTAAAACTGGGTAGAGTTACATCTGACAACTCTTAGATGCTATCAAGTTAACAGAACACTGTGGATAATATTCATATGGTTGTGACAAGGAAACTAGTATCATGTCTAACATGATTTAAGATAGAATGTAAATTTCTGAAATGGCAATCTTTGGCAAGTTTGTCTATGTCAGGTATAGTGAGAAGTATGGTTACGGAGCCCTTTGCTGGCATTTTTCAAATGTCACAACATTCATCGCTGATAGAATCTAGTAGATATCACAGCATAAATTTGATTTCAAAGGAAGACTATTCCCCTAGGCTCCCTTCAGCTGCAGGAAAATGAAACAAGCAGCCAGGCTACATCCTTGGAGAACTCAGGGTAGAGTAGGTCTCAAAGGCCACTCTGGAGCTGGTATGAAGAGAACACAATGAAGAGAGTTCACAAATCAGTCTTACAAGACTTGTGTAACTCACATGGCCGATTGTGTAACACTTGAGTCTTGGGTAGATGCAACTGATGCAACCGATTGTAGCCTTCCTTCTACATATCCGCTTCATCCATGGTACAGCTTTCTCCACATGGAGACAGAACAAAACAATAAACCTTATCTTTTGCCTCTTGAAATTATGATGTAGGAAATCTTCAATAATCTCACTGCATTTACAGCCACCAGGAAGTGAAGTGTAATCTCCACATCAGAAAGAATGGATGATGTGATTGTAAAATGTTGATAAGTCCCCGGTTTGTCATTGCAGTGCTTTCCGTCATTAAAGTGGACACTCTGAGATTTAATCATGCCTGTGGCTGCTTAGTTAGCAGATGTTAGAAAACCATAGCAGGTTGTACCCTGGGGATGCTAAACTACTGATGTTATTATGTAGATTAGTGTAGGTAAGATTTTATATACCAAAGCCTCTATTAACATCTTTGAATTTTTATCACCCTATTTAATTCTTTTTACATTATTAGTAATGTCATCAGTATACGTAATGTTTATCTATTGTGTTTCATTCATAGTGCCACAGTGATCAGTTACATAAAGCTGAAAGATATATACATACACAGATATCTATAGAGAGATTGCAATTCTGAATAACTCTCATCCATGTTGAGTTGTACACCAACACGGAACGAAGGGGCCTAAATCCCGTCCGGTGGCTCACCCCAAGTGTGAAGATAGAGGCAGTGACTCTGACTTCGTCATGACTCTGTGGTTATTAGATTCACTCGAGAACAACAGCTGGCTCATATTTGAAACATACTCCCCTTCTCCAAATGGGAAGGCTGATTCCACAGCCATGGCTCTGTGTCTCCAGTGACATTGTTGCCTAGAAATCAAGGCTATAGATAGCTCACAGCACACAGCACTGGAGCAGCTGCTTGAGACCTTAAAGTACCAGGAATCAGTGCAAACGGTAGGCTGTGGCTTTCAAGCAATGTCACAATGAGACAGCATCAATCCCACAATAATGCAGATGTTCCATTATATATTTTTGATGCGACTTTTTGAGACTTTGGTCCCATATCAATCATAATGTGTGACACATCCTACTGTCAATATAGCCCAATCTGGTTGATATCTGTCCCAGATTCTCTGTCATAACATGTTACCATGGCAACAAAATGTTGCCTAATTATGCATGCAGAATTAACAACGTGCAATCAATAATCTAGTCTAGAGTGAGAGGAGAGGTCTGATTGAGTGATAATGAAACAAAACCAATAGGCTCCCTTTAATTATAATAAAACCAAACCACTTCACAGTCACTACACAAATTCACACTTCCCTCAATCAGGCAAATTAACCTCTAGTATGAAAAATGACACCACTCGCAAATCCGTCAAAGAATTCAAGTGTCAAAATTCACAATACGACAAACGTAGTCACTCTAAGCCAAACTCTCCGAGCAGCTTTTAGGACAACAATTGCCACAAACAGGAGGTCTGCTGGTGAGCACTTCTCGCTTGGCTCCCTTCCTGTGTGTGTGAGGGCAGTGCAAACTCGCTGTCCTCACCCTCCTCTCTCCTCCCCGAGGGCCGCAAGGAAGGTGCTAATGAGAACACCTGGTCAAAGAGCGGAGAGAGAGAAGTGTTCCTGAGACTGTCCATTATGCCACCCGCTCAGCTACATCACACGAGCCTGCACCAGGAACGTCACTGTACACAATAAGCAAGCAATCTAAGGCAAGCTGATGATAAACTCTGAATTCATGATGAGCTGGGAGCTAAATTAACATTCTGTCAAGGTACTGGCTCTGAGACAAGATCATTCTTCATTTTCTACGCAACAGTAATATTCATAGAATATATACAAAAGGGTTACAGTTGAAGAATTTATAACACACTTAACTACTTTAAGATAATTTATAACACAACTGCTTTATGATAATTCAGAGTATGCTCTATTTAATGCTGTGATTTTACAAAGGTAACATGGAGCTGGATAATCATTCCACCACCATCCCTTCAGTAATATTCATAACTTGCAAAAAGATATGAAGTCAGTCTCTCTCACGTTCTCTCTCTTTTTGTTGTTGTTCTTGAGAAAGTGATGCGCCTCTGTCCTGTGAAACAGAACAGGCACCTAACAGCAAATGTTAGCCATGCTCTAAATTGTCTCTGCTCTTGTTGTTTCACACCTGAGGCAAAACATAAAAGTACTGAAAGTGGTGAAACTGCCTAGTGGCATCTCAGAATCCCAAGAAATCCAGACCTCTCCCTTTAGAAACCAACAAAGGGACACACTGGCTGCCAGCCACAAAGAATGGCATTTAAGAGCAGCTCTCTGAAAGAAAAAAAAGCTTCCCTGTGCTAGAATTTACATTTCACATCTGCTGCAAGAAATCATCGTGGCTGTAATATCTCTCTGTACATCACAATGGTTGCATGATTACATCAAGCTGTTGTCCATGCTTCGTCTAACAGAAGGGCCAGGAGTTCAATGACTGCATTGTTTGAGTCATAACTACAGTTCATAACTACAGTGAGTCCATTTCATAAGTTCGCTCAACCTTTGAATAGATTTCTACCATAGGAGTAAATTATAGACTCAGCTGCACTATATCACTGTTGGGCTGACAAATAGGTACAGCTCTGGGCAAAAAATGGAAGAATTCTGTAGGGTGATACCCTGAAATACTATACAGTAAAAACAATAAACTTGATTTGTCTAAGCTATGTCTTTGCTTACTTAAATTAAATGTTAGGAATGTAATAATAAATGATTAAACTACCAAAACAGCACTTATAATATTGACTGTACATAATGACACCAGCACGATCTGTGATTCTAATGGCCGATACCACTTACTTTCATAATTTGCTTCACTTACCAATGAAGAAATGGGACACCCTCTAGAATTTTTTGAAGCCTGCACTCCGATACGGAGACCAGGGCACACAGAGCCTCTGTAGGTTATTACTGGTGGGTAAGGAGAGCCGTCCAGTTCCTCGGTGTGCATTCAATCTGGTTGACCTGCCTCATCTTCAGCCTCTTATTCAAATCCTGCCAGCCACTAGGCTATGACGAGATGTCCAGTTAGATCATCCATGACCCTGCTCTCAGTCCTGACTCTGGGACCAACAGAGGTCTCCTCTGGAATCCCCACAAGCCTGCAAAATTAGGGTTAAAACAGCATGTTATTCTCCCAGTACACTGCTCATGAAAGGGGTCAGAAGACAGTGAAATGGTCATGCAGTACTATAAGGCGGCAATTTGCAAATTTATTCATACTGACACTTATATACTTAGTGAACACAAGATAACTACGGATATACTGTGAAAAGCATCCGAACTCTCAACTGTGCTTGGTGATTCAATGCCGTTCATTCCATTGCTGACACTGTTAATTTTTCACACATCTTCAGGACACTGAAATTTAAAATCTACCCCTGATACTATCCTTGAGGTCTTTGGTGTGATGCTTATCCAGGACAGGAATATGCGTGGCAGGACACATGAGAGAGGCTTCTGCGATCTCTCTGCTCGAATCATATGAGCTTTTGTCAAAGGTTCTGAACAAGCAATGCAATGGAATTGTGGGCAATTGCCTTTAACCTCAGCATGAAGATAAAGGGGGTTATTTGAGTGATGCCAGCATCACTCTGAGATGTAGCTATTTTAGATATGTCCTCAAAAATCAGTCCCAGGCTCTAAACCATGTGCTATTAGCATTTAGAAGCTTCTAATATCTACAAAGTGGTGGAATACAGCTGTTGAAAAAGTGAATGATAAAAATGGAATGAAATGAAACCTATAAAAAAAATGAAAGATTGCACATTATGGTCACTTTTCATACCTACAAAATCTTCTGTTATACAGAATTTTAAAGACATTAATCTTCATTACTGGTCTTATAACTGGTCTGTCTTTTTTAAAGAGACAGCTGAGGTAGTTTCCAGGGCAGGCTCAAGCAGGCATGCCCTACCTAAGGTCTGGATCAGCAGGTACTGGAGCCAGTGACTGTGCATTCAAGCACTCCCAAGGCAACCTGGGGATTTGGGCCAAACACACCAGGCTTGGACAGAAGCAAAGAGAGACAAGGAATGGCTAATGCAAAGAGGGACAGGCAATGGCTAAAGCCCAGCTTCTTAGAGAAGAGTGTAACTGGAAGTTGGTGACAGGAGACTGAGCCTCATGTCATGTGATGTGGAAAGTGTCGGAAGTGGAAAAGGTGAGGACCGGCCTCCACACCACAAATGGTCATGCAGTGCATGAGTGGAGCACGCCGACTTAAGCCCAACAGAATCTTCCATTAATACAGATGGAATGAGGCCATTATACATGCATGTTTGCAAGATCTGCATAGTAGATTTATGAAAAAGCAGTTTTGTGTGCAGTCTGGAAAACTAATTTATAGCAATTTATGATAGAGGCTTTGTCTAATACTGTCAATATAATGAAATAATGACTATTTTGACTTAATAGAGTAATTTTCAGTCTGCAACACTGTTTGATATGGGCTGGGAATTCACACTGAAATAAAAGCCCTTTGGTCCAAGTCGAACAACATCAAAGTTAAAGAAGCAGCAAAACAACAAGCACAGGATGACCACTCAAGCAAGCCACTTCCAAGCAAGCACTTTGGGTTCATTCAGAGCTCAGTGGTGACAAAGGCACAAAGGAAACAAATAAATGGCTAAAGTGAGAACAGGTGAAAGTGGAGCAACTGTCCCCGAGGTCCTTCATTTCTGGGACGTATCATTATGCCGTTTCCGCAGAGATACATCAAATGCTAAAATGCTATGCACATGTTTGCTGTCGAGAGTGGGATAACGTGCACAATCACCCTGTTCAGATGGCCATGTGGTCTACGTCACAACGGCGAAGATGAGTGATGTCGCCCCCCGGAGAAAAGGGGAGAGGATCACTGAGTCACTGAAATAAGCACACCTTCAGGCACTAAATAAAGCCGATATGGCCTTGCACAGAGCTGATTTCATCCAGCCACCTGCCTGCAGCGTTACTGCACTTTTCAATATGATGGGCCGGGAAAAGAGTTTTGTTTTTGAGGTTTGTGTTAAAGACAGAGAGGTCCTTTGTGTTCAGCAGAATTTATGTAATATAAGAAAGAACTACATTGGCACATTTTTTATCGAGTATGTGACTGCAAACACTTTGTGTGGGTGTGTTCACCCATGCCTTTTGGTAATTAACAGAGTATACGAGGTACAAAGACCTACAATTTTTTTATTTTTAATTTTCTTTTTCAGGAAATGTCTGCAACCCTTTTTGCTAAATCATTTCATATGTTCTGCACTGGAACCACAAATACATGAACCTGATGCAAAAATGCATACTGAACCTATAAACATCAGGGCTATCCTCTACCAAAAATTGAGATATTTTGAAAAAATGTCTTTAAAATTCAAAGCTACCAAAATATTTCCTAAAATCATTCAGTTATGTTCACAAAGTAAGATATTTGGACAAGTGTTCATAAGCTACTAAACAGTCATCTGGCACTGTGGGATCAAATTACAAGACAGATTAAGTTTTTAAGATTTGACCTGCCCAGTGGTTACATGCCTCACAATACCTAGTGAGGCATTCACACGACAAACTTAGCTTGATGTTAAGAATCTCCTTCAAATATGAGATAGTCTGCCATGAGTGAAAGTAATATTAGATAGTCTCTTGGTGAAACCCAGGGGGTGTCCAAGTATCCCAGACTGCCTTTCACTGGCCTACTTTGATATTTCTGGTGTCCCTGCATTTACAAACTGCAATGATTTTGCAGAGGCAGTACACTCAACCAATGAGGCCTTGGAAAACCGAAATATATGAAACTATAGCAGAGGCAGATGGAGAAAAACATCATCCATCATTTAAATGACTACAGGCCCTGCTCAGATCGATCAAGCAAGAATTTTTAACATGTAAAGCACATGCTCAGCTTTCCCATGTAACCTATGTTAGGTCACCAGCTATGCAGAAGAAGAAAGCAATATAAATACAATATATTGAAAAGCAATATATGTTAAATACAGGACAAAGGTAAACTGCAATTTCTCTTCTGTTACTGGACTGTTTTATATACAGTATGTCTATGGTATAATACAAAACCTTTTAAACCCTTTAACACCAGCAAACAAAATATATAGCTTTATAACTACTTGTGAGAAGTTGCAGGGATATGCAGGGGCATTCTTGGAGGTAGATAGGTATTATATGCTGCAAAATGTAACAGCAATATGTAAAACTAAAATGCTTTTAGTGATCACTTGTGTTCGTACTAGATGTAAAAAATATTGGCTACTGTGAAGTAAGTAGTATAGACTTTATATGAAATATTTATTCAATTATATACAAATCTACTGTATATTCAAATGCCACTAATCAAACGTCAAGCATCGAGTCACCACAATAAACTTTCATTTTAATATAATTAAATTTAGGTAGTTAACTCTAAGCTAATGAAAATAAATTTGAGCATAGTATCTAGCCCAAAAATAAATGTGACAGATCTTAACATGTTTTTGCACATTATCAATTTTTGATCTGTCAAAACCTCGAGTTATGTCTGTCATAACAGGAAGGCTTTGATTAGTTTAATCAAATCTCTTCACACTCTGGTGCTACCACTGACCTGAAACCAGTCCGTAATCTTAGCCTAAACTATTCATGTATGCTGGGGAAAAGATGGACCCTAACTAAAGCCTTATGCTATTATTTCTCTTTTTTTTTTTTTACTAGGAACAAAGAGCCCTTTTGCCAGTGAGGGTAAAGAGGAAAACATGTTCCAGTGGTTTTTAAGATAAACTGTCATGTTAGCTCAAAAGCTGAGAATGATCACTTACAGCCTGCAAAGGCATTCAGGAAATGATGTTCCTGCTAAGCAACATGCCAGCCAATCAAATGTCAGGAAGGTCATGCAGCAAATTGGTTGCTTGGCATTCTCCTCCAAGTATGCTGAAGTGTCAAACAGTGAGGCATGGACTTCAGTTATGTGAAAGGCTATATGTATCGGAGGAGCTGTATACTAGCCTTTGAATAACAAAAAAATAAGGCAATGTCTAATTGCCTCAACAGGTGCATAATGCTAAATCACCTCTATATTTATTTATATAATGTGTTTCATAGGTCACTCTCCAAAACAGTTATTATGCCAGTTTCAATATTTCAGTAGTGACTTAATATACATAAATAGGGAAGAGAAGTCACCAAAATAAACTTTAACTTGTTTGAGAACTGACCACTGCTGAATTCAGAGGGACAAAAAGCATGCACAATGTATGCCACACTGAATCTCACACTGAAATATGCCAAATTGTGATCCTAGCCAGACAAAATAGTAACCCCAAGCCAGCTAAAGTCACGCTGTCTAACTGCTTAGCTAACACACTTCTGGAACCACAGCAGCCTACAACCGTAGCACTGACCCTGCCAAAGACAACACATAGCTTCACTTTTAATGGTCCAGGCTTTCACCTCGTTGTTGACTCTCTGAGCAGTGTTTCTCCGGACAGTGGAGAGAAGGGGGGGCAGACTGGCACAAGCGATGTTTGCGAGAGCCGATTAAGTGCACAGGGTCAGGGGCATGGCTCCGGCTCTGGGCTCCTGTGCTCCTGGGGAGGTGAACGGGGAGACTTTTATTTGTGACTTCACACAGAGGCCCTGCCTGAGTGGGCTGATAAGCAGTCATGCTACACTGAGTTGCCATGGAAACTGCAGGGGAACGAAGGAGAAAGTGCAAGACAGCGGATGTGAATTAAGTTCTGTCATTTTAGCACCTACTGTGGAATACAGAAAGCATGCAAATTGTGAGGAGACACTAAAGCACTGGCTTCAGGTGTAATCCCTGATGCTTAAAGCCCAATCATATGAAATAGCTTGCTACATAAGTACCACTTTTCAGATACTATGAAGAATTGCTTTTTTTTTTTGGTCTCTAAGGTGTTTGGTTCCTTCCTAACTTTACATTTCTCTACTCAAAGACAATAACACACAGTAGCTGAGGCCAGAGCACATTTGTGTCCATATTAGAAGCAAGGAGAGCACCCCCCCCCCCCCCCCCAGCACTGCTGTTCCGCCGAGGCCATATATGAGCACAGACATCATAATGCAGGTAGTGCCTATATGCAGTGCGGCTGAGCTCAAAATGCACCCATGGCTCCATCTACTGAGCAGAGACGTGCAGAGGTGAGCACTCTGCTGCTGCTGCACCGTCTGCCACCACCACCCCTCAGCTGGGCGTGCTCGTCTGGATCCTCCCCAACACTCCCAGGGCAGAGCGGCTCTTTGCGGAGGGACATGCTTTTCAGTCACTTAATGACTCCATCAATGTGGTAAATCCTAAGGTGGATACACCAAGGACGTTTTATACAGCCCGCATAGCACACAGCCCAGCTGGAGGTGCGGGGAGCCCTCATTAATCGACGCAGCACGCCAAACTCATCAGTTTGATTAGCTCAGATCGGCCTCCATCCCCAATTAAACATGTGGAGATTTATCACTGCCGCCCCCAAACGATTAGACATGGCATGTATAGAAAATGGAAAACTACATTTTTTTCCCTTAGGAGGAACGAAGCTCTTAACAGCTCCAGGACTTTCACAAATTCTTACATGAGCTTTATGAGACCAACAATGACCAATCTCATTGTTCTAAGGGATACATGGATTCTTAGAGAGCAATCACCAAGGTGCAGGTGTAAAACTCTGATTTGTCCTACTTCTATATTCTGATTAGAATGTTTGAACACATCTTAAGGTCCTCCCCGTGGTACAAAGTGGAGCAATCAAAATGATCAAACTATTAAAGTAATTGGAAGTGCCTCTTTCAATCTGAGAGACAGTTTCAGATTCATTCAGTAAATGGAAAGGAATACATCACATCTGAAGAACTGGATCAAACAATCCTAACAGAACTGTAGTGCACTGCAAGTACTGTTGTTGTCTGCATGCTCTCTCTTATGTACTTAAGATATTTTAATTAAGAAATATTCTGAGGTTTTACTTGGTTGTAAGGACCTATGTATCCATAGTGCAAATATGTTAGCTAGTTATTTTAATTACATTTTAAACTCAGAGAATACGTGTACAGAATAACAGAGAACCTTCACTAAAGATATGAATGGATTAATTAATTAATACATCAACACTAAATAAACCACCTCACAGACAGACTAACTGAGTGCATTGATTGGTTTTGGGGTAAATCCTATATAACTATTCTTAGATAATCATGTTTCATATACAGAGAGTCATTCTTACGCTTCAGAGATTTTTGTTTAAAATTATATCTGTTTGAACAGGACCTCCCCTGCAGATAAAATAAGACAAAATAATTAGTGAACATCTTCCTCCCAAGAACAATAAACAAACCACACACACACACACACACACACACACACACACACACACACACACACACACACACACACACACACACACACACTTTTACAACCCATAAAGCCATCAACAAAAAAAGAAACTTAGAGAAGGAAAGAAAAAATTCTAAAAGCAATTTAAAAATGTGATATTATGTTGCTTAAAATATATACATAAAATAAAATACATATAGGAAATGTACAAATAAAATACATACTCATCCAAATTTAATTTCATGGTGAATAGACCATGAAAAAATGTGAAAATAAACAGCGGTATCCAACCAGGTCCCAGCTGACCATGTCCAGGCCTTTGTTTACACACATACAAAGAACCAAGCGCCAGCCCTCATCATTTAGATGGCCTCGTTAGCATTCGTAATGTATGCACCAAAAGAATCGGGGCAAATATTCATATAAACAGATGGTATTTGCTGGTCAAACAATGGTCGTTAGGGGGAGATAATGAGAGAAAAAACAACACAAAATTTCTCTCCTCAGTTTACAGAGTCAGGAAAGGCTTTACTGACAGCTCTGGAGAGCTACTGAGTGCAGGTTATGAAAGCATGTTTGACAGGTCTAGAGCAG
Source organism: Electrophorus electricus (assembly GCF_041902795.1). Classification (NCBI taxonomy): domain Eukaryota; kingdom Metazoa; phylum Chordata; class Actinopteri; order Gymnotiformes; family Gymnotidae; genus Electrophorus; species Electrophorus electricus. The sequence goes on from NC_137503.1 coordinate 4,444,980, forward strand.
ATGATTTACATATGGATTAGCATTAGCATTAGCAATATAACACTGAATCAGTGAGCTTCATATTTGGACTGGTTTGAAGATTGTTGTACTGTACTTCCCTTCCCTAATAGAGGTAATTTACTACAACATACACATCAAGGTAATTATACATTAGCTTCTTTTTCTAAATTACTGTGATCCATGTGTGATGGTTGATACACTCTCCATGAAGGAGCATTCAATCTAAAATCTATAATAGGATACATGAGCCCTACCATAAATAAATAAATAAATAAAATGATATATTATATGATGCAACTGTGGTTTTATAAAGGCAAAAATTAGCATGCCATGAGGTAAATTTTAGCATCTGATATTTCTTTACACCACTACAATAGTTTTGCAAAACACATTCATATCTAGAGTCCAAAAATCTATGAAGAATTCTGCTTCACATTTCATAGAGCCAAATGTTCTGATATTCAGAGGGCCCATGAATATTCAAGTGATCTATGAATATTTGAGCACTTTGTAAATTGTGCAAGATCTTCGACTGGTTATCTGATGAGTGAATATAGAATATTTAGTAATGAGTTCATTTCAGCAACTACGTCAAGAAAGATGTACTTCAGTCCGAATACCATTCTAAAAGGACAGTGGGAGGAGATACAGAGATATCAGGAATCAGGAATCCCTGTGCATTCCAGTCACATGCCTCCATTCTCTTCTCGTCTGCTTGCATCTGAGGAAGGTCATGACCAGCCTGGCTCTAGAGTGTTTTAATAAGGATCTGTGAATTATAATACAGAAGGCTGCTATAGCCTGTCATGGTCCCCTCAAACTTGATGTAAATCCACTGCAACTGGGCACAGTTGGCACATCACATGCAATTTGCTGAAATTCCTACTGAGATTCAATTAGTACTTCAGTCCTGAGAAGATGAAATATGCCATTATCAAGCAGACATGCAATGTATATTGCAGTGGTATTCAAATCCGGTCCTCTATTATATAATCCCTTGTAGTTGATTAAGTGATCATTGTAACTAGTTGGGCACTTTGCCATCACATTTGAGTCCTAGATAAAGGGAGGGTGGACCTTAAGGACTGTGAATCAAATACCGCTGATATATAGAATCATTCAAATATGAAATATTTTGAGAATTTGTATAAGGGGGAATTAATATAGTTTTCACTATATTCCTTTCACTTTTAAATTACTGAGCTGAACGAGGTTAGAGCTAACCTCAATCAATTTCAGCATGCTTCCCCACAAAACATATACTTTTGACAAGAGCTCACTGCATCTCATGTTCGCAACTGAGAGACGACTTTAATACTGCCAAGGTTTCTGCCTACATTTTTCAGTAATAAACCATTCTAAGTCTGACGTCTGTGCTCTGGCTGGGTATGTGACTGAGTGAGGAAGTGAGTGAGTGGGTGAGTGAGTGAGTGAGTGGGTGAGTGAGTGAGTGAGTGGGTGAGTGAGTGAGTGAGTGAGTGAGTGAGTGAGTGAGTGAGTGAGTGAGTGGGTGGGAGGGTAAGCGTGCTGAATAACTTAAGCACTGCAGCTTCAGTTCTGTAGCAGGCTTCATTCAACTAAACGTCCCTGCGTCCATGCGGTGGGGCCACTCTCGCTGCAGTGGAGCACAAATGGAAGTCCCTGCTCTCGCGTCGGCAGAGCACACTCTCCCACTGCATACACCCACACACTGCTTAAACCAATGCTCATCTGTAGGCTGAAAAGCCAAAACATTGCAAAGACAGAAATGTTGCAGTAAAAAACAAACAAACATTGGATTTATTCAATTGATTTGTGAACATTCGTTCCACATGAATAGTTTGCTTTACCGGTGGCATACAAAATTTGTTGTTTCAAATGCAACCCTGCTCTGAGTTTAAGCCTTTATTTATTTGAATTCATGCGATTTGGTTTAGTGTATTCAACAGAGACTCAGAGAGAGGGGGGAAGAGAGAGAGAAAGAAATATAATGCAAAAGAGGGCTATGTTGCATATTCATAGTTAAACACAATATTTCTATGATGAACATGGTGCAGGTTGGGGGTCTCCTTCCTGGAGCTTTCAAATGGAGTCAGTGTCCAAGCCTGGCCAAATCGTATAGAAAAAAACAAAACAAAAAACGCAGTATACACACTCTGGCCAACTTTGACAAATCACAAGGTGAAGCGTGTGGGTGTTTGGGATTTCTGTGGCTTTCCACAGCTGGCATACTGCAGTACACTTCAGGCCCTCTGCACAGCTGACAGTAAACAGACCGTCCTACATAAGGAACAAGAAGTGTCTAAGGAAGCTGGACATGGCTACAGAACGGCTCACCTGGGTAAAGGAGTGCTGTGCAGCATGTGGCCCTGCTGCTGAGCTGCATGTTTGAATTTCTCAGCCAGTCTGGCAGGCACAGAGTGTTAGGGCATGCCAAACCCACAGTTGTAGGTGATAATCATAATAACTAGTAATGTTCTAAAGCCTCACTTCTGTGCTGTGAGAATGCAAGTGTGTGTGTGTGTGTGGGGGGCTGGCCTCTTTGCAAAGAGAAGATGCTGTACCATGGAAACCTGTGCAGATATTCATGGCTAATTATGCAGCGACCCGCTGACAGATATGAGTGTGAAGAAGCACCATGGAATTAAACTGCCAGCTCCAGTGGCCTCCATTTTCTACTCCACTACAGAAACAGAAAGAAGAGAGAAAAAGCACTCTCAGATCTATACAAAGGGCATGACGTAACCAGACTACCACGCATCCTTGACTTAAATTCCTAAAAACTAAAGCTTAAAACTTAAAGGAAAAGCAAAGAGAAACAACATCTAAGTATTAATTTGCTATTTGCCAACTAACATAGTGACACATATTTTGAAACAAATAACACTGGCTAGTTCAAGGGTAAATAATTGCTTTTTCACTCTACAGCTACGTGACTTTCAGTGAGAAACTAAATTATTCAAAATGACATTTGACTGTACTAAAACCAGTATGTGTGCTCTTAACCTGATTTTGCAGGCACATATCCTTGTTGTGAGTAAGCAACACAGTCAGTTGCAAGCTTACATGCACATGTTAAAATGGAGCCAAACCTTGTTGCTACAACAGTAGGAATAGGAGCATCCACAGATTCTTTTCAGTGGTGTGAAGGGCAGCAGTTTGTTTTGTCATAAAAATAATCTGATAAACTGATTCATTTGCTTCTGGCAGTCATGTAACATGCACTTTATACTTTGTGCGTGTGACTTTTTACTTGTTCATATAGGAGAGCACAACACGGTTCAAAAATATTTTGTTATTCCTGACAGAATGGGTAGAATTCCCCTTATGCACATCAGATCTGTATTACCATTTTATCATAACAACTGCAAATATATTGTAAGGTTCTACAGATATTTAGCACCAAACCTCAACTCTAAATGTGGTTCTGAATTTGGAAACCCCTGGTAGTTAATCATATAGTTAAGGTAATTGAAAATCTGGTGTACTTGCACCTCCATGTCTGTGATATGACATGGCCCTCAAGGGTTATGCTCTGTAACAAAAGGGGTCTTATCTGCAAAGAGCTGAGACAGGTTTTTATCCCAAACCAATCCGGATCACTTGTATGAACACTGAGACCAGTTGATCATACATGTGGAATGACATGATCCTGCTTGGTTGGACCTGCAGCTATATCAACTGTTTATATGTAAGACTGCATTTTAAATTAAATTCCTGCAATTATTAAACTGAAGGTATTGAACTTTCAGTCAAGGTCTGGAGTTTAACTTTGTTCCACAGGCATGACTTAACATCCAAAAGTCCATAAACTTCTCAGAAACTCTTATTACCCTAATGAATGCATGACTGTAGTTATGATCATTTTTAAAATAGCTAATAGTTTTACTTAGGTACAGCATACCAACTTGCAAAAGTGACTTAACTCTGAATTAGTTACTCTATACTCTAAATTCATGTGATGAACATACAAGTGTTCCGTATTTATCCTTAATATTGAGCACGTTTCTTATCCAACACTGTGAATTCTGTAAACAACTCTTCCTGATCTTTCATGGCATACCCACATTATGATTAAAAAAAGCCGAGGATTTTCCAAGGGACAAGTGTATGTAGGTCAGGGTGACCTAGTTGACAAAAGACCTACTTTATTCTGATTGCCTTGATAAAGCCAATCCACTTCCCTTCTCAGTAGTTCAGTTCAGCCAGGTTTGTTGGGGTATCCTTTACCCTGCGGTTCTGTGATGAAACCATCAACATTCCAAAGCATTCTGATAAACCACTTCCACAATATTATATTTAACAGTACTCAAATAGCCACAAATTAGCAGTAATTTGTAGTTAGCAGTAGCTAATATCAATTTGTGATGATGCAATTAAAATAAGGATGCATGAATGATAAACCATACTTGAACTGGTCACCTTTTCACTAGCAGTGAAAAACAATTAATTAGTAAAAACAATTAATCAAAAATAACTAGTGTCATCTTTTACTTGTACCCATCACACCATTTTCTTTCCTTTTACTGAAACTCTGGAGGCCTAGATAATATAGCCCTTTCTTCTTGGCCAGGCCTAGATAATATAGTCCTTTCTTCTTGGCCAGATGCCCAGTTAAGACAGACTCAGATGAGTTTCAAGAGGAAAATAACTCAAGGTTTTTGTGACTTTGTGAGTGACCCAGTCCACCCCTCCACACCAAGGTTTCCATTAGTGAGGCAAACCTCTCACCAAAGCCTCGGTGGTCCTGTCAGTTATATGATAACCATGTCATAAATACATGGATCTATTGACTGTCTGAATGACATATGTCTTGTTTACAATTTTTTGCATAAAATACCACAAAAGAAAGTGTCTGAAAGCTGTTCAGGAAAATAAATTTCTACACTGTGAGGAGCATTTTCCCTAAAACATCTGGTCAATCATGTCCTGCATAACTGAAGCATGTTCCTTAGGCTCATAGCCTTATATTATATGTTTTGTTAACTCACTAAATGGTAATTAATCATTTTCCTATGATTGACAAAAATGAATGTATTTAGATTTGATATCCATAGACGATGCCATCACTCTGAAAGGTCACAATAATACAATATGGAAGAGTTGCCTTTAACAGAGAAAATATTTAGGAAATTATAAACGTAAGGTTGTATTCTGTCACGGGACTAACCCCCCCCCCCCCCCCCCCCGTCACGTGGTACGGGGGTGGTTCGCTCTTGTTTGTAGCCACACCCCCGTGATGGCACGCACCTGCACGGGGTTTAACGTTTAGTGTTTGTTAGTCTATTTAAACCCCTGTCAGTGGGTATTGGTCATTGTTTGTTAGCGTCTGAGTAGCTTGTTAGTATCCATGTTTGTGTAGTTATTGTTTGTTTAGCCTATGCTAATGTTACCATCTTTATCGTTAGCGTTAAGTGTGTTTACGTTCACTGTTAATGTTACGTGCCACCATTGTGTTATACGTTCGATGTTAAATGTTTCACAAAGTCGAGGGAGTCTGTGCGTCCTGTTCCGCGGCCTGCGGCACTTTTTTTAAAATGCAGGACCTATTTCAGTCTATGAAAACAATCAGATAATTCACCTTCCTCCCTACATCCAAATATTTTAGCGGTGCTAATTATTGAGGAAAACCTTTACAAAAATGTTTCACATGTTAGTTCTGTTTACAAAGAAGCTGTAGTAGAAGTATTTCCTATTACCCAATTCTTTGCCAAACTGCTCTGACCTTTGATATTATCATTTATAAAATTAAGAAATACTGTGGTATCTCCATAGCGTCTCAGTGTTTGGCGTGTCACTTTAATATTTAGGTTGTGTTTATACATTTGATTATCCTTCCTTGTCTATTTCTGGAAAAATTACAAGTAAGTATTTTATACATAAGAAGTTTCATGAAAAATGACCAAGTCAAACCATTCTGCAACTTTTCAACTAGTTGTAATGCATTAAGAGGTAATTAGTCAATTAGGATCTCCCACTCTGCGAGACAAAACATACAATGAATGCTTTCCAGCCTAGTCACATATGTCTGTCTCAGACTAATCATTTTGTTAGAATCATACTTGAGCAGAAAAGTCAGTCCAGGAGATAGTAAAATTTTACTATCTCATTTTACTTCCTGTTTTGATACATTGGCAAATTATAGTTTCAACTTTTTGCAACAATTTAAACTTGTAACAAGAGAGTTACTATCCAAAAATACCAGGAAGCTTTATATTTTGTCTGCTCTACATATTTACTGATTTAATTCTACTATAAATTCCATACAATATGCCTCTTCATGTAGCATACTGATTTTCTGACTGCAGCTTTTGTATTTAAACTTGAACGCTTCATCGCCACCATACAAATACCGAATTCACTTTATAACTTACCAAAAAGATGGAATATGTATTCTCCGTATTCATCCAGTCAACAAAATCCAATCATTATGCCAAGTCACTGTGTGCTCATTTGCCTGCAATTACTGAAATTAAACATAAGTAACTCTGTATCTACAACAATTTAAACATTAAACCCTTTATTTCATTTTTGATTGCCTTCACTGGCCTCCTTTCCATGTTCTTAAGATCTTTGCTATGTTTGGCCAAAAAAGAGCTTATTCCTAATAATGTTCAGTTCTGATTGCTTTATGCTGCAAAAAAAATAAGGACCCAAGACCTCAGGCCCACATGAAATCAACACTGCACTGTCCACCCACTCAGAGTTTATTTGAGTGTGCACTGGAAAGCTACAGCTCTGGGGTCCACCAACATCCTCTTGCTGTAAAGCATAACTGTGCCTTATTCTAACAATATATCATTCAGTAGTAACTTCTTTGCTGTATGGAATAACACAGAGCTTGTATATCCTGTTTTTGCAGTGTTCTTGGCGCTATTTATTTATTCATTCATTGATGTATTTATTTATGTAAGACAGGCTCTTTAACTATGTCTGTGACTGACATTTTGCAACATATCAAGCATCAAGATTCTCCCAGTAGACGTTTTTCAGAGATGGATATTCTCGATTGTTACATGCACGCCAATAACCCCAGTCATGAATGAACACCCACAGTGTTTTATCAACAGCAGTGCCCAGCTGGACTTAAATAAATACTATAGGTTTTAACTCTGTTTTATCTGTTTTAATACTTTAAAACCGAAGTTTATTTTTAATCTCTTTACTGCAGATGGACAACTGAGTCTTTAAAAAAAAAATCTATTATAACATGTCAGGCAACGCGAAGGAGTTGTCACTATTTTGAATAAAAATATATCCTATATCTTTTACAAAAGTTTCTTGTTTTTCATGTACTGCAGAAAGCCTTTTAGAAAGCTAACGGGTTTGAGCACAGTCGAGCAGACTACCGATGCGCCGTCGTGACAGTGGGATAAGGCTAAATATCCGCATATTACGGTGCATTTTAAAGCCCGTACTCAAACCGAACAGGTGAACCGAACCGCCTGAGAAGTGGCCAACACTTTGGTCTCCGGTAGCCAAATTTACCTGCAACGTGCGCAACGATATACTGACACAGAGCAGGCGTAGCCTTGTTTCATCCATAACCAACACAATGCAGATGTAATGATCATGCAAGTGATGGTATGGTGGGTCAAGACAACTAAAAAGCGATGAAAACAGTCAAACAAGCGCTCCAAACTAAAAAGTCTACTTACCGCACGGAGCAATTTGCTCATTTTGAAACCAAAGGCATAAGGTCACAAAAACGTTTTTCGAAGGCAGGTTGGCGTCACCTCCTCGAAAATCCACCGGAAGCAACAAGAGATCACGTTCTCAGTGAAAAACGGCAAAATGCTCTCTTACGTATATCATAGTGCTCCGCAGTAATTCACATATATTGTTCGCTCTATCTCCTTGGCGTCTGCGTCGGTGCAGTTCGGTTTAATGGCTGCACTAGCGCATGATACAGTGATGCTCAGACACCTCGAACGTCAATCAAACAAGTTCAGCGGCACTGTACGCTCCGTGGGAGCTCCAGGGGGATCGAGTTTTCTCTTTTGCCATACCTCTTCCTTTATGATTTTCATGTCACAAATGTTTAAATACGCAAACATACAATACATACCCATTTCATCATCTGTAAAATCATACTAAATTATAATAGTAAACATTTATTGTCAAATTGATTACATGTATGACACAGCCATCATAAATGATGGAAATTTAGGAATTGTGTAAAAAACAATGTGGATCGTCCTGAGAATTAAGTAAGGTGAGAAGAACGGATCTAATTTTCGTCAACAATTACATGTAGAGATTATTACTGTAACCTCCAATGATTTGTTTTTAGTAATCCACAAATACCCTTAAACTACTCAGTAAGCACAGGGACACCATATATTTTATTCAGGGCTTTATGCATTAGTGAACCACACAAAGATTGGTAGTTTGTTTTTACAGCAGCTTCCACATGTCCCCAAAATGTTCTTTTTCAGCATTACGGAGTAGAATACTGCTACTTGCTGATGGAATATGTTTCTATGGTAACAGTTTAATGGTTGTCTCTGAGTCATACTTTTTTTTTTCTAAATACCCAGACACTTGCTTACCACTCATTTATCTTAGGATGCTTAAGTGTTTGACTCACTTGTATGTTCTGTTTGTGTATAGGATTCACCATTCTGGCATCCAAACATCCTGATGGTTATTTTAAACAAAACACCAGATATGTAATATTCTATTGCTTTCCAATCCTTGCAAACCCACACATACATGCACACACGCACGCACTTGCATGCTCCCACACACACACACACACACACACACACACACACACACACACACACGTGCACACACACACACACACACACACACACACACACACACACACACACACACACACACACACACACACACACACAATGTAGGATAGAAGCCAAGAATAGTGACTAGTGCATCAGCATTTAAACTGAGGCTTTATTTGGTAAATTATAATATATTTGCTATTTCATGTAACATTTTTCATTTGTAAAGTCGTGGTAAAATTATAATTAGATTCTATTCAGAAATATGCACCTTAAAGCATTTGTCTATGATGTCAATTGAATATCCTTGAGCATAGACATATTTTAACATTTTTATTAGGCATTTGTTTTTAAGGTCACCAAGTGGATCAGCAACAAATTGATTAATATCTTATCATATATTATTACAATAATAATTTGATATTATAATCTTTACTGAATAATTTCATCATTTTTAAATATAACTTCACTATGTGGTAACACTTCGAGGATGATGGTTTCCTCGTTCCGTCTTTCCTGTTAGTTTTCTTTTGCTGCTTTGTGACATATATATTGTAAAAAGTCCTATATAATAAAATACACCAAATAAAATAAAATGTATTTGAATTAAACTGCAAAAGGACACAACAAGCAGGTAAACATCAGTAATATTTCACACCAAATACTGTCAGTAGTGTGCAATACTTACCAATCACTTATTAGAAAGACCTCCCTTGAACCTATATTAACTGATGTTTTTATTAGCTACACTTGGTCTTATAATTGTAGAATTACTCTCTTTTGCCATACGCAATCTGTCTGTCACCTTCTACCTCCCTTTATTATCAGTCAGACTGAAGGACTCCACACTGTATTCAGGGATTTCATGTTATTTCTATTATATCTGGCATTATGTCCTTTGGGTTGATCTATAACTCAAAATGTCATATTTTTTCAAACCCCGTATACAGTACATTTTGAATGTGCTGATGTGAGAGACTCAAGAGATGGGCAGACTGTATGATGTCATCATCGATGTCCCCGGTTGTAGGCTCCTCAATGCAAAACTTGTCCTTTGACCCAGGGCTAATGCTAGGGCTCCACATACTGATGCTTAGTGCACAACTGAAGTGGATGCATCTTTGCATGAGTGAGCAAACCACCGTCTAGACAGCCCAAAATACCATTCTCAACACAGCAGCGACACAGACATCACATTGGTAGTGGCATGTTAGTGGGTGTTGGGCTGGTATGAGTATATAAGGCACAGCAGTGTTGCTGAAGAGTTTACACGTGTCAGTGTCACAGTTGTGTGGAGTGGTCTGCATTCCAAAAATACTCAGCCAGCAGTGGTCCTGTGGTCAGAGTGCTGATGAAGAGTTGGAGCATGGCAAACAAATGGCCTGTAATCTCCGACAGTACACCTACAAACTGTTCTTAATGCATACATACGAAGTGGATGGTGAATGATGATGTAATTATATAATTAGCTGACAACTGAATTGGCAGTTAGAAATTGTAAATAATACTTACAATCTTATAAGTCTATACTTAAGTTGATCTGCATATGTAGAAGTCATGTGAGACATAGAAGTTATTAGAATAAACAAAAATAATCTATCACGGAAGTTCAGCGGTCTGTCCACCAATAAAATATTGAGCAGATCAATGGATAGAATTCAACACCAAGTCACCATTTGTCTGAGTGAATATATGAGAATGTTTGTATACTGGAATCACAATAACTCCTCCCATAATTACTTTGTCCATCTTCCAAGGGCTTTATCTCTTGTTATGCATTGAGTAGCCTGTGTAGTGCAGAGCAATTGTTCAGAGACTTAAGAGGTTTCTGCTTTATTTTACTGTTGCTAAGCAACAAACTGATTTCTGGAAAGTGCAGAGGGGAAGGAACGAATATAAAAAGTCTTAAGATTGTTCATGCTCATTTCATATCAAGTTCTTGACTGTAAGTGATCCTGATATTTATATTGATTACATTTTATTTTTATGCATTTTAATCATAGAAACAATGCAAGACATTTGCACTCTTTCTTGTACATACTGGAGCATTGCAAAGATGAAGGATTCAAATGCATGAAATTTGTCATCGCAATGATCTGAATGTGTTGAATTAAGAAATTATCCGAGGTTTGTTTCACATTTATTTCTGAGATGCACATGATCAATATATAAATTCACAGTCTTTACTCTGAAAGTAAAAAAGATTAAGCAGTTATATATATACATTAAAATTAATATTGAAGAGTGACTTAAAAGTTGGCACAAGTACACAGATTTTCTGGGGTCAAATCATAAATCACGCAGTCACTGAGGTGGAATACACATTTAATTTTACAGTGTTCTTAGTTTCTTTATATATTTTAGGATTATTTCTATATTTACAATGATTTAGTTTGTTGGTCTATTTGTTAGATTACATTTGTAAATTAAAAGAAAAATAAATGTATTTAGAATATAATCTATAAACATTAGGTTAGGTTTGAAATATTTAAACACAAGGTATTGGATCAGTAGTTGATTCATCTCATATATTCCTGAAGATACTACAGTTCAAGAGTTGCAACATGAAAGTGTGTATATCACATTAAATAATATTGCCAGTATGTAATACTGGAATTTATGTTGATCTAAGGTGTTCTATGTGTACTGTATTGTATTGTCACTGACCTCAGTTCAGAAAATTGCATGCCTGTTTCATCTCATCTCATCTCGTGTTTTCATATCCCACAAGATTCACCATCTTCTCCCTCTCAGCGGACACTCAACTCTTACACACCATGGAATCCCAAAAAGTGATTATTTTAAAAGCATACAACCATATGTTTGATAACAAAATGTGTTAATATATCAAAATACATGCAGTTGTGGGTGAGTACAACTGACACCTATTTAAAATAATTAAGGTTAATGTATTAAAAAACACAGATAAGGAGTCTGTCCATATCTTATAATGGGGGCATGGAGATGTTTGAAAGTTAAGTTTTGATAGGGTTAAAGAGAAGAACCGCTGAGTCAGTTCACTTTTGTAGTGCGCATGGCAGACCTTCCACTGAAGTCCCCTCTAAAGATTGTAGCTTGCTGGATACTGCAAGTTCAGCATCTTACCCTCTAGCAGCACCTGTAAGCGGGATTTACACCTATTGATTACAATGAAATTACAACGCCTTCTCAGGGTTTGCAGCTACTGACATGAAGCTGAAAACAGCTCGGGATGTCAGTCTAACATCTGCTAATAATTGCAAATATCTATAATGTATTATCAAATGTTCATAGTGACAAACATTAAACAAAGCAAACAAATGTTTTTGAAAGTTTTAATTTTCCGATTTTTTCCCACACTCTCTTCTCTGTTTAACATTAGTGACAGCATGAAGAAATCATTAATCTGGGAAGAAAGGGAAAACACCTACCACTTCTTTTAATGTGATTCTTTGGTTGGATCTATTCATAAAATGTAAAAACTGTAAATATCATAAATGTAAAAAGTGGATGTAGTTTAGGTTTAACTGTTCAATCGTAAAATTATCTGAAGCAGGCAATTTTAATAGTGCAATTGTGCAAACATTAAAACATTAAATTACAATTATATGTGCTTCACCTCAGGATGAGGTTTCAGGTATGAGGCATGTATATCTGCTTATACACTGCCTGGCCAAAAAAAAAGGTCACACACTAATATTTTGTTGGACTGCCTTTAGCTTTGATTATGGCACGCATTCGCTGTGGCATTGTTTCCATGAGATTCTGCAATGTCACAACATTTATTTCTGTCCAGAGTTGCATTAATTTTTCCCCAAGATCTTGTATTGATGATGGGAGATTGGGATGGGAGATGATGGGAGTCTTCTTCAGCACATCCCAAAGATTCTCAATGGGCTTCAGGTCTGGACTCTGTGGTGGCCAATCAATGTGTGAAAATGACATCTCATGCTCCCTGAACCACTCTTTCACAATTTGAGCCCGATGAATCCTGGCATTGTTATCTTGGAATATGCCCATGCCATCAGGGAAGAAAAAATCCATTGATGGAATAACCTGGTCATTCACTATATTCAGGTAGTCAGCTGATCTCATTGTTTGGGCACATAACATTGCTGAACCTATACCTGACCAACTGCAGCAACCCTAGATCATAGCACTGCCCCCACAGGCTTGTACGGTAGGTACTAGGCATCAAGGGGGTGACATCACTTCAGACACCTCTCTTCTTCTGATGCACCCATCACTCTGGAACAAGGTCAATCTGGACTTGTCAGACCACATAACCTTCTTCCATTGCTCCAGAGTCCAATCTTTATGCTCCTTAGCAAATTGAAGCTGTTTTTGCCAGTTAGCCTCATTGACAAGTGGTTTTCTTAAGGTTACACAGCTGTTTAGTCCCAATCCCTTGAGTTCCCGTCACATTGTGCATGTGACAATGCTCTTACTTTCACTATTAAACATATCCCTGAGTTCTACTGTTGTTAATCTACGATTTGATTTCACCACGTTTACGTGCTCGCTGATCACGACCATTCAAAAATTTTCCCCACCACATTCCTTCCTCGAAGATGATGTTTCCCCACTGTCCTTCCACTTTTTAATAATGCGTTGGACAGTTCTTAACCTGATTTTAGTAGTTTCAGCAATCTCCTTGGATGTTTTCTCTGCTTGATGCATGCCAATAATTTGACCCCTCTGAAACAGATTAGCATCTTTTCCACGATCACACGGTTGTTTAACAAATGAGAAGCTACTCACTGCATCAGTTAGGGTTAAATAATTTGTTGCCAGCTGAAACATAATCACCCATGCAGTAATTATCCAATGGGAGGCTCTTACCCATTTGCTTAGTTAATTCCAGATGGTGACCTTTTTTTTTTTTGGCCAGGCAGTGTATATTCCTCATAATTAATACAGATGAAATGCACACATATGTTGGGCACACGAAAACTTAAAAACAAACAAACACTTATCTATGACTACATTACATAGAAAAAAAACTTATTATAGTCCTTACTGCAAACTGCTCAGTTCTAAGTACTCTATTCTGGCTCTGACAGGCCATTAGTATTAGTAAAGCGACATGACAGCTTGACTAGCAGGCACACTCTGCCATCCATAATCACTCTCCTGGGCAAGGCTGGTACACTGTATTGCAGCTACCTTATTACAGTGCATTTAAAAAAATGTCCAAAACAGCAGGATAGACTTTGACAAAGTCATATTTAGCAACACTTCTTTTCAGACCATCACATAGGCCTGTTCTTATGGGGCAGTGAACCTTCTCTAAACACTTTTGTTGTAGTTGATAAATGACTCTTGCAAAATCTTGCATGGGGTTGTGTTAAAGATTTCTTCATGAAACATTGTTTAAAAATGTACCCGCTTGCCTTAAACATTTTAATTTCTTAAGTGGTACCTTAACACAATTTTAAATCACAAATTACTGTATACTTTGAAGAATATTGGTCTCTCTGAAGTGACAAAACAGAAGACAATTCTAAACATTTTTTAAATGCACCAATTTTACAGTTGTCTGAATTAACAATTATTTTTACTGAATACACTGTAGGATATCATTTGGGTAAGTTGTATTTTCACACCTTGTTATAAGATAAAGTACTCAGACCGAGACCACTGGCTCATGCTTTTTTCAGTGCAAGCTATTAACACAACATTTAATTTTAGAATCAGAATCTGCCAAATGCTGAAAATGAAAGGGACACTCAAGTGTCCATCCATGAATGCAAGAGAGTGCAACGAGTTTGATTAGAGGTGATGAGTTTTATACGTATCATACAGCAGTTCAATTTGTGACATTGTTACTGTGATACTGTACATCGATTTTGAGTTTGGGTTTTTGGTCCTCCAGTGAGCCTTTCCAATGTCATCACAACTTTCAGTCAATGCCAATCCGCATGGGGTTACATCTTGAATGTAAACTTTGATGAAAACATTTGAAAGAATGGATAATAGTGCAGGTATTTGTGATTGCCGCTGCAACTTGAATTGATATTGGTTATGCTGGTTGTGAATTCAGGAGACAGAAAAGAAATCTTGTCCACTGGAATATAAAAACTTTAAAACCACTTCTTAAGCAACCATTTTTGGGGTGGCAAAGTGGGGAAACTAACACATGAATCTAAGCTATTGCATTTCATTTCATGTTTTGTGTGTATTGGGTTCTTGGGAATTCAGAATTAGACGTGGCTGTTTTGCGCACAGAGCATCCGCAGGTGACGAACAAATAGTCAATTTTACGAGTGCATTATGATACATGAAAGAATTCGGCAATTGTCGTTAACTAATCTGTAATATCTTTAAATATGCAGAAGGGGGCAACACGGCACCTCGCTTGAAACTGTAGTTTACTGACGCAGGTAGATTTCCCACCCGCGCCTCCCGTGCGCGTAATCCAGAGCAGTCTTAGCAACAAGTATTGGGCTTCAAACCATCGAGGTAATTTTGATCAGCAGCTAAAACAGTGTGAACGAATTTTGTATGATTTGTTGTATAACATCTTTGCTTGGCACACGTATAAAAAAGTGAATAAAATGTGTATGGACAATAGGTAGGCTAACTTTCTTAATGATTGTGAATTAAGCAGAGTAACTTTAGCCTAGGAACGAAGTGCTGGCAACAGTCGCAGGGAATGGAAAGGCTGTGTGTATATTTTACTTAGTTTTTTCATGCGTTCCTTGTATTCAGATATCTTAAATGCTGTCACGGCCATTGGATTTTGAAAACGTTGTATAATGTTTGTAAAAACTTAACGTTTTCGTTGCTTTCTATTAATTTGCTCATTCTACCTTAACAAGCTAGCTATAATAGCTAGCTAGCCACCAAACTGACAAAATCTTTGCTAGTAACCAAGAAAACTATAAGTGGTTTAAATAACTTACGATTATTATTTTTTTTATATAGCTCATTATATATGTCGCTAGCTGAATACGTTATCCAGAATCGGATGGCAAGCGCAGCCTCGGAAAAAAAAGGATTAACCAGCTACTGAGTGACTTGCTGTTTAAATGGACACTGCCGGAGCGCAAGAGAGCAGACGACGCTGTCGCAGCTGCCACGCGCGGGGACGTTTGACTGGAAAGAACACCAAACGATGTGGTTCGATTAGCTAACGTTTATCCTGGCGAGTCGACGAGATGTTCCCTTTAATTCTCTCATTAAAAGAGCATTAGCCGAGTGTCTTGAGTGTTTACAGGTGTCACGACAGTAGTAACTATAGGTTATGTAGCTGGCAGCGAATTGAAGTTTTGGGGAAAATTAGCTGGCTAGGTTATATAGCTAATCACCTTTTTTTTCAGGGAAGCTTTGCCCATTTTTAAGGATACCGGGCAGCTAGCTAGCTAGCTAGCTGCTAACTAACCTATCTATCTAACTAGCTATGTACGAAATGGACGCTCACCATTGTTTGGACTCGAGATTCGCTGACCAAGACCAAAGACTAATCTATGAGGCGGACAGGAACTTGGATCAGAATGGTAGCAGGGATTCTGCCGAAGGATGCAAACTACATAATGTGGCTCTCTCTGGAGGCGCGCCCTGGGGCTTTACCCTCAGAGGAGGTCTGGAACACGGAGAACCGCTCATCATTACCAAGGTAAATCAGAAATTTATCATAAATCCAGAAAGTATGTATGACTTGATGTAGTGCACTTTGAGTCGCACTGGCTTGTTTATGAGTTCAGAAACTAAATTAAAAACTATAGTGTGCTTTGTGTACTTGAAGTGTGTACGTTATATTTAGGTGTTTCACAGAAAAGTCACTATTTCCAACTTGCCTAACCAACTACTGGCATGATAGATCCACGATGACCGTTTTTACAGTTTGTCCCTATACAATGTTTTGCGTTCAGTTCACAAGAACACAACATTGTCATTTGAACCATAGCCCTCTCACAAGGGTGTCGTGGTCACGGTCAGTTGGTTAGCTACATCCAGGAAGTGCCATTCCTTATAAAACTGATCCTGAAAAAGGAGTTGTCCTCCTTCTTTACCTGCCTCCAGTTCTTCCATCTGTTACACAGCTCAACAGGGAATATTATAAGCCTAAAATAACCTATTTTCTTTATCTCATTTGTATAGTCACAGACCTGTGATTGTTTTTGACTAATTTTGTTGAACACGAAACTTTCTGGATGCAAAAGTCACGACAACCTGTAGTACAGAGGCAGGATGGTCATGATTTCAGAATTGTTACACAAAGTCTCTAACAGTTTGCTCTTTTTGATAAAGGATGCCATCCAAGCTGTGAAACACACTTGCAAGTTATTTTTTTATTGACTGTAGGTGAAAAGGAATGTTAAAGTTTATCTTGAGTTGTTTGTTATTTCACTTGTCTGAACATAAACTGCCCCAAAATGGAACATTTATATGTAAGTATCAGTAAATCAATAAAGTGGATGTTCTGGTTCCACTAGAATTTTTCTAATATGGTGGCAAGTAGCTTGTCACCCCTATATTGTTACTTGCCCTGTTAATTTTTATTTGTACTTGAAAGATGAAAAACATTTATTAATCATACAATAACTTGGTAGTTTCCAAGAAGTATACAAAAAGTTTTAGAACACATTTGCTGTTCTTAATGGAATGTTGAGAGGATATTGGCAAACTTCATTTGGACATAATGGATGTGTAATGGTTAATTTATGATGCTACCTACTTTCCATTTTGGTAGTGTGCTAATTCTTTCAAATAAGTTGCTTTTTACTTTAAGTACACAAAGATGCTGTAAAATATTTCTTTTGTAATTAGACTTTTTGCTATAGATGTGGTAGAAATAGATAGATATATTCTTAATATATTTAACACTGGAATATTTCTTTACTCCTGTAAGGCAGGGGTGCACAGTCCTAGATGATTACAGTCCTACAAAGTTTAGTTCCCACCCTAATCTAGCACACCTGGCTCTAATATTAAGATGCTACTGAAGGACTTGATTAACTGGATCAGGTTTGTTAGATTAGGGCTGCATCTAAATTCTGTAGGGGAGTAGATCACGAGTACTAGATTTTGGCACACCTGCTGTAAAGTCTACCCCATCATTTGATGGGGGTAGAGTTATTGCATATTTTTTGGTCAGCAATATGGGTTACTGACCTTAGCTATTCAATAGCTTTGATTTAACTTCACACAGGTACATAATTATTAATGTGTTAATTGCATGTTAAACTGAGGGAATCTTAATATCGAATGCATCTTCATTGTGTATGCAAATGTAATTTTATCGGTACGGCTTTGAGATTAGGATAATCACATTTTCGAGGTGCATTCTCCAATTTACATGAAGTGTTTCTGTTGTGTTGACATTTTCTAATTTATAATTAATCAAATGTTTTGCTTAGAAGACCAAAATGAATGGTGTAAAAAAAAAAACAAAAAACAAAAAAAAAAACTAAAAAAAACTGAGACCCACAGCCATGGGTAACAACCTCTGGCCTAGCACTTTATTTGAATAAATGTAGGCAGAGCCCACAGACTTTTATTTCCTGATTTTAACAACATGAACATTGTTGCAACTTCTGGATTCCATACTGCTAAAACATTATTCAGTGTCTGTCTAAAAAAAAACATTTTTATGAGGTCTTTGGACACCTAAAATGGAATTAATCATTTTCAAAAACATTTTTCAGATGTTTCTTCATAATTGAACATTTTACAAAGTCTTTTATTAACATTGTTCTTTTTTTGTGATGTTCATTCTGAAAAATATTTAAAAAAAAATAACCACTAAGATTAGGCTTATTCTCTGTCTGGAAAACATGCCTAGTCTTATGGTTTAGCCTAAAATGTAAACATTGCTTCAGACCTAAAATGCTTTCTTTGGCAACTAATTTAGAAATATTACTGAAACTCATCTCTGTTTTGACTGGTGAATTATCAACTCAGAAAGACCTTGATGCTAGATTTGGGCATCGGCAGTGGGGGGTGGCCACCAATGTCTCCTGCTTTGAATGAGGAATTACCTACATGCTTTTATTGAGTACTGTTCAGTTCCAGTTTATTCCAAAGTCCAGCAATGTAGCAAATGTGCATATTCTGCCAGCACGGGCTCATAATATCTGAAATACTGCTTCCTCTTTGATCTAACCATAGGCTACTTATGAAAGACAAATGACCTTCAGAAGCAGAATTCCTGTTATTGTCAAGGCTTGAATCTTTAAGTTGGATCCTTTTCCTGAACACTTTCTAAGTCATTGGCCCCATTAGAAGATGGTTTTGAGTTTGCTAGGCTGAATGGATATTCTGTTGTTTAGCTGCTGAGACCTTTACTCAACTTGGCACTTTTCCTTACCCCCTGCTGCCTGTGTCATTCCTAAGGAGTTGGTGAGACTGGTTAATTATGTATTCCAATATTAAGGTGTTTACTTTTTTTAGTTGTACATTTATGTAAATTGCTCCAAGTGAAACAAATTATTGGTGTTGTGCAAATGTTTACATTTAATGTTTTGGTTCTGTTTATTAAACACTGCTGTTGAACTGCATTGGCCAAGTGCTACACATGTTCTGTCATTCAGTCTGCATCCACGGAAAGCCAACCTTAGAAATTCTAGCCTTTGTCTTAGAATTTGAATCCAGTAGTAAATGTTTCAATACCCATTCAGTAAATCTGGCAGATAATTGCTTTCGGTGCTGTATTTTCCACTTCTGTTTCTAATTGTAATCCTCTTGATTTGGGTTTGATCTTATTTAGTTGTTCTGATTTGCATTGTTCAGGTGAGCTCAGATGCTAGGTTTTCTGATCCCAAAGCTCACCAGTGATTTTTGGCAAAGCATGTGCTCCTGCCTTATCTGTGACATTTCACAAGGCCAGTTTCAGTGACGTTTGCATTGGGTCAGGGTGATCTCATGTTTATTTTTACCTTCAGTTATTTTACTTTAACAGCCAGACATACACAAAACTGCTCTGTAGCCATTGACTTCAGACATCATACACAGTAGGATTCAGGTTTTGAATGGTGTATTAGCTATTTAGGGTAAGTATGCTTGTCCTGTCATTTGTGTTTAAATGTAGGTTTAATCATTGACCTTTGTCAAGGAAAGCAAAGCTTCTGGGAAGAGATTATTAGTATAAATGGAGCAAGAGCAGCCAGGCATCTGAAGAAATTCAGTAACCATGAATGATTTTTCTAAAAATAATACAACCTTTTATTTCTATTATAGAAAGCTGTACTTTGATCGAATGAAATGTTAATGTGCTCATTAACGTCCTGAGAAACACCCCCCCCCCCCCCAAAAAAAATCATATGCTTCAGTAGTTCCTCTTCATACTATTAAATAACTGTGCTGCTTTGGAAAAATAACTTTTTCTCTTGGTCTCCATCCCTGAATGTTCCAGAGTAGCAGAGATGGCATCATTCCTACACTGTTATTTCTGTGAACATTTAGGTATTTTGAGACTCTGGAAAAGCTGAAATATCCTAGTATTGAAGGAGAAAAGTGCAGCAGTACTTAATAATACACAATATTGTCTGAAGCTGGTGCTTAACTGTGCTTATCTTTATGTAAGGCCAGCCTGTGTTAATCCATCTGTGTTTGGGGAATGCTATTTAACCTATCTATTCCAATTCTTTTGCTTTGTGATTGCTGTGAGTGTGCTCTATGGCTCTTGAAGTAAACTGGCAGTGCCAGGAACGAGAATGGAATGTTGGAGATTTACTAGATTCTCTGAATGTACTGAATTATGTCTGACAGCCTGAAGCCTGTTGGAATGACACAATCTCACATCTGGGATAAATTTAACTTGAATTTAGCTAGGTAAGTTTAAAACCATCACATGGAATTCTGCCTTTGATTTTTAAATGAAGGAGGTATGCAGGCCATGATGTACTTCATCGACCAAGGAACTTACTTAGGTCACGATGAAATATGAAGGGACCCCTTATTTTCAGGGAAGTGTGATTTTCAAAGTATGTAGGTGGGACTTATTCATAATTATTACTATCAAGCACACATTTCTCTGTTCTTGTTTTCAGGCAAACATTTATTGTTCATGATTTTTTTAACAGTATATGCAACCATGCATTAGTGGATTATATTGAAAAAAGATTTAGCTAGTTCTCTTTGTGAAGCTTGTTTATTAGAATCAGTATATACTTTTTAGTTTGACTAATGAAATATATTAATATATTTAAATATCAAACCACTTGGAAACCATTTGATGTTGTTTAAGTTGGGAGTTGGAGAAAACTGAAGCTCATTAAAATGCTTGGCATTCTTTTCATACCACTAGTTTTGCCAAAGGTCTTCATTGTGTTTATTTTAAATCCCCCAGTTCAATAAACCCAAATAATCCTGTTTTACACTGCTAGCACTGCTGAATGTAGATTTGCATAAGGCCATTCCACTTTTTGTTTTCCACATGAACATATGACTTTGTGGAATGGCGTTTTTCTTGCAGGGCGCACATTTCATAAGTGCCATACCTATTTGCAGACAACCGCTGTAAACAGTTACGTATCATGTTGAAACGTGTCAATAGCAAGCTAACTGAAAAGGCATGTCTTACTGAGTATGGCCAGATTACAAAAAAGTCACACTTACAAACATAATGTTTAGTCTCCACCTCACTCCCAGCAACATTCAGATGAGAAGAAAGATGTTTGGATGTTACAGTATCACTATATCAAAGTTTAAGATGCACACCTCACGTGTTAAATCAAGGAAAATGTTAGACATAAGGCATGTAACCTGTAATCTTAAATATATTCTAGGCTTGAACTATTTTTTTTGGGGGGGGGGGGAATATCTAATTACAATTTCTTATTTTTCAGATATTGTGATTTGATTTGTGATGTATTGTTTTAATGTCAAGCTTCAGTTCAATATTTACTGTGTTAAGATTTAAAATGTGATCGAGCATTGCCACCAGATGCCATAGGTATATTAACTGACCTGTATTCTAATGCAAGGATGAGAACTTAAGGTTATGAATTGCTTTCATCATGTATTTACTACAGTTATTAATTAAGCAATAGAACATGAGAGCAAGAGTGCCCCCATGCCCCCAAAACGTATTGTTAAATATGTTTTAATGGCAATTATTTCTTCCAAAGAGTAGTTCCACCAAAAAATAAGTGTCAGTCAGTTGTCAGAAGGGATAGGATCAGGGCTGGTTTATGAGGAGCCTGTCCACTTCCTCTTCCTCCCACTGTATCAAAAGATTACTGATAAATGCCATAGGGCACCTGCGATAGTCCTCAATGAATGGAGGTGAATGGAGCTAAACAGCAAAAAAATAGTTTCTCAATACTTGGCCAGGATCTTTCCTTAATTTTGGAAAGTAGAAGTGTGTATTGTAATAAAAGTAGCAAAGAAACTTGCTTGTATATTTCTTATTTCTACAGCATTTCAAAACCTTTTTGTGGCCAAGTTGTGAGAAACTGTTAAATTTAATTTTGAGCCATTTGGCTTCATTCACCCCAAGGCATTTTGGACTTTCTCGTGGGTGCCTCTAATGTCTGACCAGAAGACTAGTTCTCCTCTCTGGATTGGATGTGTCTTTATTGGCTAGCAAACCTGAATGAATTTAACAAGACATTAACTTCTAGATCACAAAAATGAAATCCACCTGATCCATTTTTTTAATTTCCTATTTTTGATTTTATTATAAAATCAAAAGTATGATCAATAATCCGTTGTTTTTTGGTATTAGATTCATTAATGAATAAAATGGTCTCCATTTTCCAATTTTGGATTCTCAGGTGAATATGAAAAGGAGAAATGATTCACATTTATTAGTGTTGTAGTGTTATTGGTCTATAGAAATCAATACACTCCTGTTCATTGTGTGATTGGAAAGGAACCATTGGCATCAAACTGCTCAGCTTGCTTCCATAGTTGCCATTTCTTATTTGTGAGCATGACTGGTACACTAGGATAATGACATCTTGAAGCCACAGCCCCACCATATTGGTATGCCCAATAAGTGTCAGTGATGGTTACCGTGTTAATATATTACTTGTCAAATGTCCCTGTTTTTATAAAAAAAAAACTGCCTTATCCACTTGACAAACTACAAGGTCATTAATTACTTTTGAAGTGGGATTTATTTTATTAATTTATTTAATAACATTTAGTTGAAAACATGAGACACTTTTGTGGTTCTCTGTTGCTAACTAGCTGGCTATCTGTTGGAAAACTTTTCCTACATAAGAATTCTGCTTTGATGCCTTTTTGTTAATTTATTGTTTTGTGTCATTGTTTAATGTGACAATGGACATCCTAGTCTTGTACTCAGCACATGAAGGCAATGTTGGATTACACACTCATGGGTATGGTTTGTCTATTCTTAAAGCTATTCATAAAGAATTTAGGAGAAGAAAACAGAGGTCAGCCTTGTACCATGCTCATATGGATGTATTGGGCAAAAAGTGCATGTGTGCATATTTGGACCTCTGGGTTCTATTTTGAGCCTTTTGTGCGTGTGCTGTGGGACAGGCAGATAAGCTGTCAACAGAACACACACATGCTGCACAGAGTCACGTCCAACCACCCACTTCCCGTGGCTCAGCTCTGCGGCACTCCCATGCCCTGGCCCTCGAACTCCAAGAACATCGGATAAGCCCAAAGTTTAAGACACTACATACTAAAAAAGCCTGCTGGAGCTCTAATGTCTGATTACTTATGCTTGAGGGCACACGAGGGCAAAATGCTGTCTGCTCAGCACAGAGGCCTATGTGCTAGGGTCCTCAGAAGGCTGTCACTGGCTGTGCTGAGCACTTGAAAAGTGATGGCGTGGAGGCTGAGATGCAACAGTAGACTTTAGGTGCTTTCAGGAGCAAACTTGAGTCACTCAGACATCACACCTTGGAGACCATATAAAGTTCAAGTAAAAAGAGGCATGCAGGGGGTTTGGGTTGACACAAATGTTCTCAAAAAATGTTAGTGAAGTTACATAGACTGTCTTCATTTATAGAATGTACAGAGACAGGAGAGACAAATTTGCAGGAGACAAATGTTCTAAGGTAACTTTAGTGTCTTATAACACAGGAGTGCTTTGAGTCCACATTATAAGCCAACTACTACTAAATCATAATATTGGTACTCTTATAAATTTATATTTACCAGCACTCGCAAGGTCATGTATGATTTGCTTCAGAATACAGCAATTATAAGATTTCTAAATGTGCATTTGTAGCAGTTAAAGGTTTATCAACCATTTGTGCAAACATTTGCAAAAAGTATAATCCAGCCATAAGGGTGAACTTGGAATTTAGAATCCTGGAATTAATGAAATTTTGGAGAGGCCTGTACGGTGCATCTTTCTTGCTCTTTTCTGTAGCCTGACTTCAGCAAGTTGGGGATGTCTCAACTCTGATGGCTGTGCTTAACTGACTCCAATGCATTTCTATTGTTCTCATTTTCTCAGTATGCTGTGGAATGCCAGAGGGGGGCATATCCATTTCTCTGCCTGGTTTAGATTAGCATTTGAGGTTATTTTAAGTTCTGCTTGTTCAGGCATTCTGAAGCATTTTCCTTGTTTTATTTTCTCTGAGGGGACTCGGGGGTTCCTGAATCCTGCACATACTGAAATAATAAACAGAGCAAAGCCAGCTTCTACACTGTTCAGAGCTACAATAACCACAGTTGTGCATTCTTTAGCCAGCACATATTTTGGGTTTGATGGTTTAAGATGTTCTGTTGTTCAGGAAGCCACAGGAGGTATTTTGCCAGGAAGCTTTTGGATTTGGCTTGCAACTTCAAAGAATGCTGTTGTCCCATAAGAGAACCAAGATTAAACAGTTAAGGTATCAGAGTTCATGATAAACATCAGCTATTTGTCAGCTATTTAATTCAGAATGTCACTAGTTCAGTAATTTCAGACTCATAAAAGTGCTTTTTATTTTGTGATTTTGTGAAATCTGAAATGCAAAAGAGCATTGTTTTACTAGGACAGGAAAGATGCAGATAACACTCACCTTAAAAGCCATCACTAAAGGAAACTGTAGAAAAATGCGCATTTTGGAGTTGCTCTGTGTTTTGGTATGGATCAGAATGCTATAGTCGATCTTGTAAAAGAGCAATGCAAAGATTAAATATAAAAATATAAATATAAAGCAGTGTTCAGTGTTGTTTTGTTTTGTCTTTTTTGTCCTCCACTGCCAACAGGCCAAAATGCTTTTTATTATAAGGCCAGTCAGAAAGTGTTTCTGGCTTTCCTGGTAAAGTTGGCAAATTGTGAAGCATTTGGGCAGTTTATTTTATAGTGCCTTATGATGTTCTACAAAAGGAATGCAGACTCCTGTGCTAATGCGTAAAACTTGGCTGATCTCTGCCGACGCATCCCAAGCAGAGTGAACGTTATTTCATCCTTACTGCCTCCGAGGACTTTGCCATGATGAAGCCAGTCATTTTTCACTAGGACATTACCCTTCATTGTGCTTAAGGTTTATGCACTGGGTTTTTCATACATTTCAGGAATTCACTGGAGCCAAAGTTACCACCTACCCTCATAAAATGTAGCCTTTAGGAGTGAATCATTATTAAAAGGCACAGGACGAACCTCATGGTGTCCAGACTGGAGATTGGCCCCCCAGTGTGCTGGTTTAAGGAGTAGAACATCATTAATGTTTGATCATTTACACAAGAAGCAAAATGCTTGACCACTAGAGTCCAGTGCCATTTTAGCCCAAGGCAACCTTTCATACTGAAAATTCCCTAATACTCCAATTGCTACTCATATAAAAACAAAGGTCAAATTAGTCCGAGATCGGTGAGTTGGCAGGGCAGCTGCTCATGTGCAAGCCTTTTGTTTTCTTTCTCAGAGAGTTGATGCTGGGTATACAATGGCTAAGGGTGAATTATAAGGGATCTCCTGTGTAATGTGTTTTGTTTTTTTTTTTTGTCTGTTTTTTTTAACCTCCTGCTAGTCATTTAAGTACATGTTTACTGTTAACTATAAACTCGCTGTGCATGCCTGTGAGGTTTTTCTTTTTTCCTTTCCTCCAACAATATGCATGTGTTTTTTGGTTTTTTTTTTTAAATTTGTATTTATTTATTTATTTATTTAGTGAGTGATTTTGAGTTTCTACATACTACACCTTACCTGCCCTCTGTGTTCCAGGTGGAAGAAGGCAGTAAGGCGGCTGCAGTGAGGCTCCAGGCAGGAGATGAGCTTGTAACCATCAATGAGGTTCCACTCAATGGCTACCGGCAGGAGGCTATCTGCCTCGTCAAGGGCTCCCACAAGACACTCACTCTGGAGGTGAAAAGGTAAGGTGCCCGCACTGATACAGGTGAACCTGCCCTAGGGCCACCACGCACACCTGTTTCCCCATACGCTGTGCGTTCGCATCTCCATGGTTACCTTTTTTGGATGCAACCATAGAAACTATGGCAGTACAGACACTGATGAGGACCTTTTCCTTATGCTGAGCTTTGTCTTGTTCAAGTGATGCCAGTAAAACCGTTAGAAAGTGAAAATAGCAGGTGGCAATGTCTTTGCTTTACAGCTTATATCACACACATATGTATATATATAACAATATATATATAACAAATATTATGATTCCAGGTAAGTAACAGCAGTGTACAGTAGTAAGAAACGTAGCTAGAGATGACGGGGGTTCCAGAGAAATGGGACATTTGTCAGCACAGCTCATAAAGGACCTCTGTCCGAAAGTTCACTACAAGAGTGTTTTGAATCTCTCTGTGTGTCGTTTTTGCTTCTCCAGTTCTAAAATTCTATCATGTTTGCCACCATCACTCACTCTTTGCGTAAATGAAGTGTTAAACATTCCAGTCTTGCTATGGGAGGGCTGTGACTGATTTGCTCGTATTAAATTTTGACCTGACCATAGCGCTGAGCAGTTTATTTTTTATATGCGAATGAAGGGGTTAGATTTTCTCATACAACATGGATGATGATGATGCTATTCAGTAAGAGCTTTGCTGTGTGCATTTAGCCTGTAACATTAACAGTTTGTAGAAAGTATATAGTCCTGTTTAGTGGTTTACTTGTCACTAATTGTCCTATTTTACCTTTGAATGTGCATGTAAGTCAGCTATGCTGCCAGCTAGCAACAGTGAGGTGAATTAGTGCCTGGTAATGAAGACATTCTCTGCTGACTCGGTAAAGTATCTGACTACACATTTGACCTTGTCCATGGCTCAGCCCTGTATGCGAAGCTAATACTTTTTCTTTCTGAACTAATAAAGCAGCTCTATGATTCATGGTTAGAAAACTCACTGTTTCAGTGGAGCTTGTTTTACATGCTTCTCGGGTATCATCTTTTCCCCAAAACTCCAGATGAACTGTTGCTCTGTGAAAGCATGTATCTTGTGAAAAATCTGGAATCATGAATGGTTTGTGCATTTCCTTTAAGTCTTTGTTTATTCATTGTGTTTAATTGAAAATAATGTCTTTATTAAATGTACATTGTTGAATGGAATCTTAACATTAGCTCCTATTCTCACATGACTCCTAAGCGGAAATGTTTCTCAACATTTCTAAATTGTTTGCGTATGTGAAAGTGGATGCTGAGTATCCATTCAGTGCATCAGTCTCTCCACAAGTAGGGCCTGGATGGGCCAGTTAGGCCAGATTGTTGCTTGATTGTGTAAGCGCTACTGGAACATTCAGGAAATGCACCAAATGGTTGTGTTTAACATAAAGGCCCCCTATTATGGAAACTGAATTTCCATCACTTTACTGAAAGTAAAAAACAAAAAAAAATTGTTAAATATAGCTGAAAATATTTAATACTGTTAAAGTTTCAAAATGCACCATTCACTCCCCTGGTCCATATAGTCTATAAATGGGATCAAAACAGCAAAAACAGCCAGGTTTGAAATCACTCTTCCTCTGATGTCACAAGATCAAGCTCATTTACATATCTCCACCTGTTCAGACTTCAGGATTGTAGCCCCACCCTCTTGCATTGCAGTTCTCCGGCATGTTTTGTCCCTGAGTGCTTTTTGAAGTCGGCACAATACAGAGCAGCCAATCAAAACAGAGCTCATTATTTTTGTCACTCTTAGGCTCAGTAACAGAAACAACCTGTTTAATTCTAGGGGAAAAAGAGAGGTTGGAAAATGGTTATGTAAAATGTATTATGACCCCTTTAAAGTCACAAACATCAAGGTATAGGGGGGAAAAAATGAAGGACATTGGCCCTTTTAAGTGTAGTAGGATCCTGGAATTTGCTTTTTCATTTAAAGAATAGAGTGCATGAATACATGAGTTTTTGACATGTCGTCATCATATATGAAATAAACTGCACATGTCCAATTTTAAAATCTTTATTTTAAGAGAATCATTTAGGCTACATCATCTTAATCCTGGGCTATAGCGTAACATTTTAGCTGCTGCTGTTGTTTTTTTGTATTCAGTCTGGCACTGGATCCAGAGAGGCTAAAGAGACCATCTGGCCTATTTCATGCAAAAAACTTACCTCTGTGTCTGATGTCTGTTTTTGTGGTAATGTTGTAGTTTGAGTGCACCATTACGTAATTGATTGTCTTAAGTGAGTGCAGCACTATGGGGGGGGGGGCCCTGTGTGTGTCTGTGTCTGTGTCTGTAAGATTCCACTCCACCTGCGTAGCTAATGCAGTACCTCTTTGGAAACCTTGTGTACTACACTGAAGTTTTTACTACCACTGTGGGAGAGGGGGTGGCAGTTGGGTGTGATCTTAATCCCAGTGTCGGTTATTGATTGCATAACTCCATTTTAGCTTTTGAAATATTTAAAGGGTACCAAATTACAATAATTGTAACACTAAGATCCCTGTCTTGTTGTTTTGACTTGGTAGGCATCTGGGCATAAATGTTATCAGTTTCCTCAGGGACTGGCTTATCTTTGACTAATGAGGAAATAGGAAGGCTTCAGCTTCTGCCCATTTCTGAGGGTGTTGCCTGCATTTTGCATATGATGACCTCATTTGAAGCTATGAAGTCATACAGAGGGGCGGGAGCAGTCAGTCTTGTTCCAGGTACTGTGCAAACACTGCAGGTGTGATTTTTTTGTAATTGCAAAGCTATGCTTATTAAGCAAGAGTACGCAGACTTGTCTTGAGGTGAAATGATGCAGTTTTGCTTGTGCTCTTGTGTTTTTGTTAACTGTAATCTGATAAATTAATTTATGCCAGCTCATATAATTGTACAAATAATACCTCTGTATTGGTCCTCTTTTTTCAGGACTCTCCCATGTAGTCTTTACTTTGCTGTAAAATGGCATTCAGAGTCGTGGTGGAACATTCACCCACAATTTGCTCTCGGGTGCCATATGAAGGAGTGTAAAAGAATAGTGAACATAATACTGTATTACATTAAGTAGGAGAGACCCACCCTGCTCCTTCTGTGTTCTGTTTTCATATAGGGGATATAAACTGTAATTAAACACAGTGCAAGAAACACCAAGAAGGTTGTTGTATCCTGATTTGAAAAATCCATAAAGTCAGCCATGTTGCCAAGTTTTTACTACTGCAAATAAAATGCATGCTAGCCACTTAACAAAGCACAGCACAAAAGAGCTCTCCATTCCAGTCAAATGAGTGCACAGCACACTGACCCAGTGAAACAAAAGTGGCATGTGGATCGCACCATTGTTGCCGTGGGCAACCCTAGTGCCCTGCAGACTTTGCTTGTTCGGATTCCCAGGGCCATGCTGAGCTTGCAAGGACACACACAGCTGCCTGGTGGCAGCCAGTGTTGTCTCACACGACAGCAGAAAGACCAGCCAGTCATCAGAGCACAGAACCTGGAAGCTTTGCTCTCAGTGCTTTGCTTGTAGTGTTTCACTCTCTTTATATTTACATGCTAGCACCATGGTTAATTGTAACACCAAATGAATGAAGATTACAGGACTTTTATTAAGCCCACATGCTGTAATGGCAATCAAAAATGTTTAAAATGTTATGGCAGCTGTGTTGCTGCTCCTTTTATTTAATAGATATGGATTTTCTTTCTTTGTTTTTGGAACCTTTGCAAATTGCAAAGGCAGTGTAACTTTTACTTGATGCTTTTTTTTCCATTGATTAAAATCATGCCAAGATTTTGTAATATTATTACAATAACAAATGGCAATCGTAAACAGTGACGTGAGACCGCTGATGCTTAGAATGAAGGCGTTTGTTCTTCAGAGTTATGAACGCCATCTAGTGGAAGAATACTCAAATACCGTCATATAAGGAAATGCCCATGAAACCTTATCAAATTTAGACAAGCACATAGCCTACAAAATTGTCTAATTCCAGTGTTTTTGTTTAGCTGGCATGCCAAGGTTGGAGACATGTTAACGATGTGGATATGATGAGTAATTAATGTCCACTGTCAGCAAGGGGTTCTGTGTCCATTGGGCTTCTGTGCTTGCCTGTGTTTGTTTGGCAGAGTTTGTGCTGAGATTACTACTGTTGTTCTGGCAAATAGAGTGCAAAACAAAGCAAACAATGTCTTCACATAACTAGAAATAGTCACCCTTCAACTTAATATTGTATGCGAGAAGCTAGCTTCAAATATTCTATCTGTGATTTTTCAGTTGAAGTAGTATAATGGCACACAACATAAATGTTACATGAGCTACATGGGAGATAAAACTGGGCCTCTGGCTAATTTGCAATTTTTTCCAGCTGAAAGCTTGCAAATGTTGCCTGGAGTGAGTGAGCCACTTTAGTGTACTGGCACCTCCTAGAAAATGGTGGAAGAAACAATACAGACGATTCTGCTGATTAGGTTATTTCTGTGACAAGATGCTTTAAAAGGTATGTTGGGAAACTTATGCTTTGACAAGTACTAGACAGCTTGTGCTTTGGTCTATTGTAAGAGAATTGGGTCAATGTAAAAAATATATTGTTGAGTGTTTGCATGTCTATATTGTATTGTTTTTTTTTTCTGCAGTGTTTCCGACAGAGAACTGTGCAAATGAAAACCTTACCATGTTGAGTATTTTTCCATTAATGAGATGGTGGTCATGCAGATAATGTTGATCAGTCCCCCCCTCCCCCCATTTTAGCATATAATACTCAAATAAATTCTGTATATTTTGCAGTTTAACCAACAAGAAACAATAATTAATCATTAGTTTTCGCCTGCCCACCTAAGCCCTTATATCGCCATCTAAAATCCTGCAGTTTGTGGTGAAGCTGTAAGTTGTGCACAAACATTCTATCCAATAGAATGCAGTAGCTGGGTGCTGTTATTGCCCTGAGCGATGCTGGAGCATGGTTCAGAATCCTGTTAAATCCTGCAAAGCTCCTCGGTCTCATAAACTCAGAGAGTGCTAACCTTAAGATGTGCTTGGCTTACATGGGCTCTTTCGAGGACTTGTGCAAGACTTTCCTGGTGCTGTATTACTCTTGACTTTAGATAGTTTGAGTAAATTGTTTTGTTTTTTTTTTATATAATGCAGGAAAGCACTATTAAAGGCAATTTGACACCAGACTCGCCTCTCTAAATTAATTGTGATTTCCATCACCGAGGTGAGTCACACACACCCGCATCTGCAAGTCCCCTGCAAGTCTCACACATTTTTATTAATATTGACAGAAAAGCTGTTTCCACAAGGTTCTTTAATCAAATGTAGATAATTGCAGGGAGTGTAATATAATAGGGATAATTAGTGTGTTACATACCTCTAGCAGTTGGTTCAGAACCTATGAGTAATGAATAATGACAACAGCAGTATTGACCAAAAGGTCATTTGCTATTGATATTTCTGTTTGACTTCCTTCCTCTTGGATTCATTTTAGCATGTAGTAATATGCTCTTGGTTCAGTCTGCTGTTGGTTCATTCTGAAGATCTGAGTACTTAAGAACCCACTTGACCTCCACATATGTTGCAGAGAGCCCTGTGAGTTTCTGTTCTGCCTCTATGATGGCTGGTATGTGGCTAGTACATGGAAAAGATGAGTGATGAGAAATCTGTCTGCCGGTACTCACATCACTGCATTTCAGTGACATTTAACATGAACATCCTCATGATGGGCTTACTCCCTGTTATGCTGGGAATTTCATAAGACTGCCAGCACAAAGAATTAGGGTCATGATAAGCGAAGTTTTTGACATTCAAAGGTGGCTCTGCCACATGAGTTCAGAGGGTACTGTCTGCTACTTTGTGCTTTTAGAAACATATCTATGGTGTTGTATTTAATGAGGTACTGAGATTTTTCCTTCTCTGCCTGTGCCAGGCAAACTTTGCCTGATCTTTAGCCTATTTGGATGTTTCAGGGATTATTCACAAAACAAAAATGATGTAGAATGGCATATGAGTGCTGATGTAAAAAGCTTTGTCATGTAAACTGTAGAAAGATTCTATAAAAAGGGAAGACTTTACAGACTCCTGGGGCAGCCAACTGTGCAACCACTGACTCAACGGCTGGTATGACATGCAGCTCAGGAATGTGTTGGTCATTACAGGAGGCTTACGCTTGGCCTCTCTCGGCCCTTTAGCAAGGGGCTGATTCTGGTGGGTGCTGAAAAAAGTCTTTGTGTTGCCCTTCAAAAACTAGGAAAATCGCTGAATCCGATGTAGCCTGTGCACTTAATTGCTGAAGCACATGCTGCCTTTGCATCTTCTTTGCACTTAATCAGCAATCTCTTTAGTCTTGGTATGAAGTGTTATTGTTGAACATTTGTGCTTTCCTGCTTATAGGACAAAATAAATTCAATGTAGACGAGTTATCCTAATCATATGAACTCCCTTCATTAGTCAGATGATGTATTTTAGACCAGTTAAAGCAGTTTTAACCAGGTCCTTTTTGTACATTTGAGTCCAGGGTTACACTTGTTTTCTCAGTGTGACTTGGCGCATCCAAACATTCCGCGATGCATTAAACGTCAGGTGTGTACACTCTCAGGATGAACGATCAGATGGTTAACCGACTTGACATTCAGCATGAAGTTGCCTGGCTACAACTTGAAAATCAACATATTAAAGTTGTCATTGATGTGCTCTGTGTTGAGATCCAGTTGCAGTTGTGATTACTGAAGTCACATTCATAAAACTTGCCTGAGGTCTTATCGTAACATTGAAATGTAGCATTTATTTCACATGACCCCTGTCTGGAATGTGAGAGTAAGAGTTGTCCCACAATGCGTCATTGTGCATCAAGGTTTATGCATTTCATTTATTTATTTATTATAGCCTGCTCTACCTATCAACTACAGGCCAAACAGTTCTTCTGTAATCATCATTCCTGTCATCAGACAATTTGTTTGAATTGCATGGCAGACTTTAATCAAGCACTAAACTTTGTAGGTCACAGTTTATCTTGTACCCTACTCAACACTTGTTTTTACAGGCTCCATACAGGCTGTGTTGGTTTAGAAGGAACCTACAGGTTGACTATTTGAGTCTCTGACCTGGTCTTAAACCAGATGGCCCGTGTCAGTGCTTCAGACATCCAGTCTAACAGAGTAAGTCACCCGATCCATTTGGGGAGGTTGAGGTCAGGGGGCATGTTTGGTGAATACTGCTGCAGAGAGAGAGGTGCCCCACACAAGAATGAAGAGGGCAGCTATGGTGTCAAGTAGCCTGTGGATAGCACTTTTTTTTTAATTTTTATTTTACACCTATGTAGAGCTATAGAAAACCCAAATGTATAAGGTACCACTTTTTGCCTTGAGAATTTTCCTATGTTGTCTGATTCTATAAACATTCTGATGACCGTTGCTGACATCACCTTGTGCAGCAAGTGCACTTGTGCCCTGCAAAAAATCAACATGTTGCCATAGTAATGGAAGCCATGTAGGGCTGCCGCTGAACAGGGGATGGAGTTCAACCCTCTCAACTTCTCATTAATCTTTGGACCAATGGGAAGGTGGAGGCTGCGGGATTACTTAAAAGGGACTGGCTGCCACAGTACCCACCTCCCCAGATCTTTGCAGGGGTAAAACCTAGTGAAGATCTGCCTAGGATGAAACATGTGCACAGAAGTATTTATTTAAGCTTAAGGTCTCTAAAAGGGCATTATGAAGGCTATCCTTTTTTTAATTTTGTTTTTTATTTTAAGTGGGTACAACAGATGTTTGAAAAGACTCACTCTGATCAGGCACTGGTCATCTATGGAGGAGCTTTTGTCAAGCCCAGTCTTTGATGTGAATGTGGAATGCAGTGCCTGAGTAGTCCACTGGAGAAACCCGGACTTGAAACCTCAGATCTGCTGGTCTGGAAACCTGATTAGGAATTTTTGCTTTTGTGTCTTTTGTTGACTTGAGGGTCTGCTTGGTGAGTTCAGAGACTTACTTAGCTACTGTTTTGTTTCTGCATCCTTTGTCTCAAAATATTATGCCTTTTTTCTATAGTCATTTCTTCTACATTGTTGAAGCATGTATATGAAATAATTTTGGCACCATTTCAAATTTTGCAACTCTGCAACAGTTAAGTTGTTAACTGTTAAAATGATCGGCATGTGTGTTTTGATTATCAAATTCAGGAATGGTTTTCCTACCAAACATAATGTGACGCATTGATCTACATAAACAGCTGTGAGCACACTTCAGTATTTCATTCCTCTAAATAGTTTGATAATCTGTGGAGATACTCTTGTAAGCCTATTGGTAGCAGCACAATTCTTATGTGCCTTCATTGCCACCACTACCCCCCACCCACCACGGCCTGAGCTGGCCCTCACTGAATGCTTTGCATGAAGGAGTTGGATTGGCTGTTGCCTCTTCACCAGTGATTTGTTAGTTTTTGAATCAGCCTCGCTGTGAAAACTGTGGAATGGGACTTTCCTTGCTAGCCCCCCACCTTGGCCTCCATTCTGCCTGGGCTCCACTGATCCAATCCACTGGCATATCTGTGCTGGACCAGCTGTAGCCCTGACAATACGTCCAATAAAGCGAGATACATTAGCATCTGAATGCTTAGTACCATGTGTGGCTACCACAAAGACACTTGAGGCATTTACCCGAGAAAGAGAACAGTAGGAAAACTACTTCTTTAGGGCCTCGCGTTCCTTAATTTGTCATTTAGGCTTTTGTGTAATCTTTCTAACCTGCAACAAGAAAGAACTTATGTTTAGTCAATTTTGTTTAAGTTCTATGTATAGAGCATTTTGTCGCTTTTCTTCTCAACATTTTTCTAACCTGTCTGAAGCAGACTGAAGCCGCAAAATTGGATATCTAGTGTGAGAGTGGACTGTGCTTGTGACAGACTAGAGTTTGAAGGTCACTAGTCAAGTGTAAGTGGAATGTTTAATTTTAAACTTCTGGGTAACTTTGTGTTTTCGCCGTGTCTGGGCTTGGCTTAAATTTTTTTTATCAGTGTTTTATTTATCTCTGTGGGGTTTTTTTTTTTTAATAGTCAGAACATTTACATTTTTTACTAAAAAGTCAAACATCTTTGATTTTGATGACTAACATGATGTGTTTGTGATGTTTTCTCAGGGAAAATGTTAATTGGTTGAAAGAAAACAAGTAATTATGCTTGATCTATAATGTAGTTAAATTGGCCTAGTTCATTTTAATGAAGCTGCAAGTAACTATTGTGTGGTTTTGTAACATCTTAATTGGTACAAGCTCACTTCAAAACACAAGAATTTGTGTGCAACAGCATGTAACCATAAATAAGTTTCTTTAAGAAACACTGTACTGCAAACCAAAGCACTGAACCAGAACCATAGTATATGGTCTAGCATATTTATATATCACATAAAAATATCACACATGCAATTACTATATTGATAAAAATAAAACAAAGCAAATAAACTTTGGAGTGTGGACCACTCAGAATTATTAGGCTGATTGATTATTCAAATGTTTAAACAGTGTCAGCTGTCCCCTGTTGTCAAACATCAATCTACTTTAAAAGTCATCTTTGATGTTTCTTGGCAAGTGAAAAAGTATATTTTTCCTTTATTCAGGTATCTATTTTTACTGTGATGCTATGCTTGCTCAGACCAAAACTTGTCCCTGAAACACTTTAGTGAAGGCTATTGTTTGTTTGTTTTTGTTTCTTTGTTTGTTTGTTTTTAATGACCATTAAACATACTGAAAGAAAATATTCAGGCTATTTAATTTCAGAAGCCTTGGTAGCATCCAGTACAGTGGGTGAATTTCAAATCCCTCTTTCTTCAGACATCTTGATGCAGTCATATATTTCTAATGTTCTGGCAAAAACGATTTCCTTTTCCAAAATAGCTACTGATATTAGCAGTTAAATTTAAAATACTTTAAATTGTGTTCTTAAATCATTGTCTTCCTATTATGCACAGGTATGTTGTGCCATTTATACATGGATTTATTTATTTATTTATTTATTTATTTTCCCTTACCCCTTTTCCACCACAAGATGTCTCTCGTTGTTTGTTCTTACTGGTGTGATATGTCCCATGTATAAGAATTCAGAGCTTGGCTCTCTGTCTGGACTGATCATCAGCTTGGGAGGGCTTAGAGGGTGATTTATCTGGTGCAGGGAAGACCTTTAGACCCCTATCCCCTCTGGGCCATATGGCAGAAGCCTGAGACCAGTGATCTGTTTTCAGACCTTTGGCCAAATTGGATGTGTGATGCGTTCTTTTTTTAAATTTATTTATTTATTTTTAACGTGTTCATTGATGCATTACTTTTGTACGGTTTAGG
Organism: Electrophorus electricus; assembly: GCF_041902795.1. Classification (NCBI taxonomy): domain Eukaryota; kingdom Metazoa; phylum Chordata; class Actinopteri; order Gymnotiformes; family Gymnotidae; genus Electrophorus; species Electrophorus electricus. Next base: position 4,481,223 of record NC_137503.1, read on the forward strand.
GTGGAGATATATATAAGATTTGGATTTTTTTCCTCTACTACTTTTAATGTGTGTGTTTTGTGTGGTAATTGAAAGTAGAATTAGGTTAGTGCTGTTGGCCTTACTGCTGTTTGGCTATGTTATTTCACTCTTGGAGGCATTCTTGTCTGTGTTACCTAAAGGAATAACACAAAAGTCCCTGAGTCTCAGTTTATACTGAGCTCGGAGATTCAGTCTGTGTGTTCCTCCTTCTAACCCCCTTCAGGAGGATGAAAATGGTGGATATTGTAGCACAGAAAATGCCATCAGAGAGTGATGTTCACGTGGCCCGGAGCTTTCTAACGAAGATTTTGCGAAGTTCGATGAGGTATGGTATTGATGTTACCACCAGCCAACCCAGCCTTCTATACCATCCCATCCCATCCAATCAGATGTCCACCACGAATCCATTTCCTCTCTTGCGTTGCACTGTTTATGTACCAGCCCACTTTCTTCTTGTGTGTACCCATCCTTCACCAAAATGTCTTCATTTTAAACAATTCTTAAGGTCTTCCTGAAAATTTGTAGAATTTCTTAGGTGGTTGGAATTGGAAGAAAATGTTTGCACAGGAAAATCTGTAGTAATAATGTATTGAAGATGTATTTCATTTTGTTTGCTTCAGTGTGTTATTACTGTTGACTTCTCTTTTAAGGATATGACTTTTTCTAATGCAAGATTGTATTTGGGTTTTAGAGACACTACCTTTTAGCCCGATTGTTGCAATTAGTATCTTATCTATGCATTTTTTTCTTTTATAGTCAAAAGCGTACTTGTACCTTTTGTCTTTTCCTCTAAAATAAGAAATAGGTTACCACCACTGTACATCCTCTTGTACATTCCTTGATGTAATCATGAGAGTAGAGTTCATTCTGACTGCAGTTGCACACAGGCATTGATGCTTTGCCCTCTAATCCCTTTGCCATTCTGATCTCTCTCTCTCTCTCTCTCTCTCTCCATCATACCATTCAGGAGAAGTGAACCCATGAGCAGACCTCACTCCTGGCACTCCACCAAATTCAATGAGAACCAATCAGACACTGCCAAAGCACAGCACACACCCTCACCAGTCTGGCAAACAAGATATGATGCAAGGTAAAGAAAAGAACATTATTTAAACATTATCATTACGTCACTCTTTAGAAATAGTTTTTCTAATATAATTATTCCATCCCAGTTTTGTGCACTATCACAGCCTGAAATATGTATCTATTTCCTCAGTTCATTTTCCTCTGACATCACTACTGGCTGGCAGCAGACAAATCTGCGTCGAGTGTCAGACCAGTTCAGTTCCTTGGGCAGTATGGACAGTTTAGAGCACAATCCCCACCCATATCCATCCGGTCGCCTCTCTCCAAGCAAGTCTAATGCCAACAGCATTGAACATTTAGGAGGTGGAAAAAGAGACTCTGCCTATAGCTCCTTTTCAACCAGCTCAGGGACCCCAGATTATACACTGTCCAAAAGCAACACAGCCTCTACAGAGAACATGTTGTATAAAGTCAGCCAATGGGACTCAGGAAGCAGGCCTAGCAATAGCAGGATTAGTCAAAACCTGAGTGATGTCGTAAAACAGGATGACCGGCTTGGATTCCTACAGCTGCCTTCAGGGTCCAGTGGCCGGGAAAGCCCACGGGCAGAGGAGCAGACAGGCCATCGACACCCTGGCTCTGGAAGGGCTAGCATTGGACCAATTTGGCATATTCCTGACATGAAGAAAACCATTACCCCATCACCACCACCACCACCACCACCCACTCGCAGTGATAGTTTTGCTGCCACCAAGGTTCATGAAAAGGGTCTTGTTCCCAGCTACACTGAGGGCCCTGGGAATCATGTCCAGTCAAAGCTTCAGGGCAAAGGACTAGAGAAAGCAACAGACATCTCTGAGAGTACTCAAAGGAATTACCAATGCAGCGAACCAGGCCTGGATACTTGTCAAATCTACAACCCTGCACCCAAGAGTGAAACTCTTAATCCATACATAGCAATTGAGAGCTATAATCATTCAGGCCAAAATCTTAATCTAGATGATACATGCTCATTATCTAGCACTGATGTGCGAGCAGGCCTTTCATCATATACCCCATTACCCTACCACCACCGTCAGTACAGCGATGAGAGCACTTTCCATGCACCTTCCAGGACTCCATCTGTACTCAAGAATGTCATGTCTCAGAACATTGGTAGTTGCTACAGCAGCATGCAGGAATTACCCACAAATAGTCAGGCCCAGCACCATACCCATAACCAAATCAAAAGGCCCACTGCTTCAGTGTCCAGCACTGCCATTGACCAAAACGTAGACACCCACAGCTCAAGCCGTTACTACTGTGTCACATCTCGACAGCATCCTCTGGGGATGCCCCAGGCCTCTTTAGTCCAGGTAGAGGACTGGAAAGCTAATTCTGCCACAGAGATGACTCACAGTGGAGTTGAAACTTCTCAAGGACAACCTAAAGACAAGTATAACACAAATCAAGTTCCACAGCACCTTACAAATAACAAAGACAGCAATGAATATTACAGGCAAGTTGATGGTCAGCATGGGGCATACACATCAGCAAGTGGACCGTGTCAGTTACTTGATGATGCAGCAACAAATATTTTGGAAATCAGAGAAAACCACAAGTCAAATGTTGCAATAAACTTAGATGCACATTTCGTCAGTTATCCCCCTATTAAACAGTCTGAGCCAGGAAAAATTGCTGGACCTCTCGGATCAAAAGAATCCTCCCAAGAACATTTGCTTTCTGAAAGTGAGACAAAGTCAAGTCCCCCAAAAAACCCCATGCTGCATTCTCCATCCCAAGAGTGTGGTAGAGTGAGTGACAGCCAAGTTGAGATGGGTAGTGGAAGTGAGTCAGTGGAATCTGTTGATCATCAGGTTGCAAGGCAGACACGACATAATGACCGCTTTGCCACCACTTTGCGAAATGAGATCCAGATGAGGAGAGCCCAGCTTCAGAAAAGCAGAAGTACAGCTGCCTTGGGTGGGTCACTTGAGGCTGAAGAGCCTTCCGTGTGGAGATCTGCAGAAAACTCTTCTTCCTCGGATGGCTCCTTTACCAGCACCTATAAAGACCATCTGAAGGAGGCCCAAGCCCGAGTCCTGAAAGCTACTTCATTCAAGCGGAGAGACTTGGAGCCAGTGCTACTTGAGCACCCAGGAGCAGAGGTTCAGTCTGTTACTCGGAGGGATACATCACCTCTGCCAAGTGTTTCTGAGGGCCCACTAAGCAAACCTGCTTTAGGAGGAAACCAAGTGACCCGCATATGTGGCCGAAAGCGGATTCCAACAGAGAAGAAAGTAAGGTCCTTCTCTGAGCCTGAAAAAATGAATGAGGTGGGTGTTAATGAAGAGATGCCTCTCATAGACAGCTCTGTGTCTTTAGTTGGGAGGCTTAAGTTCTTCGAGGCAATAGCAAAACCAGCATATTCCAAGCCAACGCCAAAGCAGACATCTGATGACCCTAGCTTGGCTAAGTCTGGAGGAAGGCCACAGTCTACTGAAATTGAAGCCACCAGGAGGGATAGAAGTGCTAAAGCAGAAAACACAGAGAGCAGCAAACATGGCTCTGACTCCTTGCAGAGGTTGGGCACTTTTGCAGAATATGAAGCCACATGGAACACACAGAGAAAACCAGCTGAGCCAAGGCCTTCGGGCAGATATCACTCAGCTGATAATATCCTTGATCCCGGAGTGGAGGAACGGAGTAAGCCCTCATGTTTCCATGGAAGGTCACTGTCTTCTCCCTCGGAAGACTTCTATGGTCAGGTTAGTGTTATTTTAACATAAATACTACAATATATGTTTTATATCTATACATCAGAGACATGCAGATATATCAAAGTTGTGCTTTTTAAGACATTTGCTTTTGGCCTGCTTTAGATTGCTGAAATGAGTAATGGGAGAATAAGGGCAGGATCTTAGTCAAACATTATTCCATGTCTACAGAAAGTCACACCCTCATTGAAATAAAGCGGCAAATGCAGAACACCTCGTATATTGAAGTTAAACTAGTGTCGTAACAGGGGCAACCACTCACATGTGTTGATACATGCCTTTGGTTGTGGAATGTTTAAAAGTTGCATGTTCCATTCTTCTCAGAACATCCCAGTGCAGGAAAGGAGGTCAGCTGAGTATACTTCAATTGGAAAAAAGCTCTCTGACCATAAATCTAGCCCAAGGTGAGTCATGCAGTGTTTTCACTTGGTGTTCTTTAAATAATAATTACATGTTTTACATATAATGTTATTTATTTCATTTGGGTATTTTTAATCAAGTGAGGGATCCTGTCAAACTGTATCATTCATACAAATGTTTTTACCAGTCATGACAGTCAAGTAGTTTATTTTTGAATGCTGCAAATTTCAGACTGCACAGTCTCTTATCTACTCATGCAATAAGACGCATTTGTTACAGCAGAAAATGAATTAATGTGTCTTGTGTATTTAAGTAATTTTAAATATTTGAGAACAAGAGTTACTTAAAAAATGAAACCAGTGTTTTGATGTAAAGTCAGACTACAGAACTTTTCTAGTCCTCAAGTAGACGAATTCACAACAAAGCTAGCCACATGTCCTTTTGGGATGTAAATGATGCTCATGGTAATAAGTCAGACTTGCATTGTGCTAGTGTCTTGGTGAAACTGACCCAGTACTAAGGACTCTGCTGTTAGACAGAGTATTCTTATTCAGACCTAGTTGTGTTAGAGAACAGTGGTCCCTTTTGTATACACCAAAGGCCCAACTACAGTATGGCTTTAACCCAGATGTGACAACATGGCTATCCTCAGTAGATGGGGTTTGTATGCTGATGAGATTACTGACGTGTAAGCATTTGAATGTGATCCAAAAACTGCTAGTATCAATTAATTCCCCATATTTTTACCTTAATCCACTTGATCAAAGAGAACAGAAAGCAGTATTGAGATTTAGTTTTCTACTTGCTGTACGTTATATTGCCATGCTAGAGTATATTTTATTCTTCGGTACTGTAGTTTTGCATAAAAAAAGGCCAAGTATAATTTTTCATATCCTTTTCATGCCACTGAATATTCACTCAGTGAGTAGTAACAACTTCAGAGCATGGACATTTGCCAGTGACCATTTGTTTCATGCCAGATTGGATGTACACTTTTATTCTAATTATTTTTTTAATGTATTTTCAATGCATCAGGCACCATACAAAACCATCAGAATATGAAAACCATGTGAGACCATGTAAGAAACAGAAGGCTTGTTGAAAGCTTGTTTTGTGGTACAGTGCTGTTATTTCATTAACCTTGCAAGTAGCTCAGCCAGTACAAGCTGGTTATCAGCCTTGTGCCTTACTGTCAGAGTTGTAGAGTCTTAACGTCCATAAATGTGATTGTTTTTCTGCTGAAGATGAATTCGTGTGCTTCCATCTTCCTCTAAATGTCTTCAGAAGCAGTGTGGCTTTCTGACCCTTGTATGGACTCTCAGAAAAGCAAATGTTTATAGGTTGCATGTGTTGGTGATTGTCAGCTTGTGCTGAGGCGTGAGCGCTTGGCCTGAAGCTTTGGTGGAAAGTGATGACTGTTCCATAAATGAAATGTCTTGTGACCAGGCATGTTCTTATCCACTTTGTGTGTTTTCTTAAGATATATAGACTCAGCCACTGGTTTAGCTATGAGCAAGCGAAACAAACATTTATTGAGTTAAAGAAAACTGAAGAGTGGTTTTATGTAACAGCTCTAATCACTGCTCCTGTATGCTGTATCAGATGTTGACCTTGCAGGACTCCTTTGTTTTCCCTGTTTCATTCTGCATCATGTGTTGCATTTGCAGGCCTCTCTTCATTCTCTCTCTGTCTCCTGTGGGGAAAAGTAAGGGGTGGCTCAATTTAATTAGCATGTTGCCCACTAAAGCCTGCATCCATCATCTAAAGCTTGTTAAATTGCACCCTGTAAAATGATCGTGTATTCTCCTGCCTGTAATTAAGGTTCTGTGAAGAGCATGTTTACTGTGGAGTCTGTCTACACGTAACTTTGAAGCTCACAGCAGGTTTTTAAGTCAACCCTTTAGATTCAGCTGAGGTCTCTACCTGGCAGTCAGATAAAACATAATGCTGCACAGACATTATATCATTACCTCATATTGTTACTACTACATTTTTTTTCAATAAAAGAAAACATTAAGCATTTTTCTATCTCGCGTACATGTGTAAGCACACCGCTGGCACAGGTTTTTTTAGGTGAAACAAATTACGTTGTAGTCCATTAAGTGAATCTCACTTAGAGGTTTGTGTGTGTGTGTGTGTGTGTGTGTGTGTGTGTGTGTGTGTGTGTGTGTGTGTGTGTGTGTGTGTGTGTGTGTGTGTGTGTGTGTGTGTGTGTTAGAGAAACTTATTGACTTAAGTTGCGTGACAAAAGCTAGTGTTGAGTTAGGCCGACACAAGACATGTCAGTTGATCTGCAGGGAACCCCACCCAGGTGAGTTTACAGATACAGTCCTCCAGGAAGCACCTGTCACTGCCGACACCCACATGAGTGCTCGTTCCACCGCATTGTGTGATTACCTGATCGGTCCTAGTAAGTTCCCCTTTTGACATGCCACTGGGGCTAAAACTCAAAAGGATTTGTTTTCGCTGCATCGGAGCAGAGCTGGAGGCAAAGTGTTAGCAGTAAGTAGAACTCCTTCTTTTTCAAGGGTACATTTGCTAGTTTGAGAAAAGAGCGTTGTTTATTTCAGTAAAAATGTGACCGAACAGATGTAGGTTCAGCCCGTCATAATTGACTCTCATTACCTTTAATGGTCTAAATTAGTCAGTGCACTGGAGTGTGCTCTCAATCAAAGTCCTTGTTAGACGATCAGAATGACGTAGTGACCAGGGTGGTTGGTTAGTATAGTCCTTGGTACTCCTGTGGATGCAGTGATCAGTGATGTACACACTGCTTTGCATGCCTGTGATGCATTTGGCTGGCTTAGTCTGCCTGTTTTTTGTTTGTTTGTTTCTTTCTTTCTTTGTTTTTTGTATAGTTAAAAAACAAACAAACAAGATGCTTACTACTAAAATAATGCATTGTCAAAAATTCCTTTTGTCCTACGGCATGTGTTATATAAAATGGTTTGCTGAATCTCTGAATGTTTATGGGGTTGTTTACCTCTGCTTGGTTTGGGTTCATTTCTGCACCTTCTGCATGCCCTGACTGTCTTTGGCTTTTGGCTTAATGAAACTTTACTTTTTCCTTTTCTCTGCGTATTCCCCTCTGTCTTTCAGTCCAAATCTTCTGTTTTCTGAGTACAGTCCCAGGCTCCTTGTGCCTGACAGGTACTTGAGCTGTCCATGAAAAAGCGATTTGTGGTTAGCCATATTTGTGTGTTTTTGGCATTCAGCATTGAGGTAAATTCTGTGTTAATAATGTGCTGCAGGGAATTTAATCCGGTTTAGTGGGTAAAATGACTCATCCCTTGAAAATCCACTGAAAAGTCATTTCAATAATATTGTTTGATTTTGTGAATATTTTTTTTAAAGTCTTTTTAGCTTTAAATGCACTGCCCCTTGGACTCTTCTCTTTACCTACCATGATTGTATCACCATTCCTCCATAAAGTAGTTCCAACAAGACGCTTCTGTTCCGGTTTACAGCCACTGCATTTAAATCAAATATCATTGACCAAAAAAAATGTTAAAAAAATAAACCAAATCAATTGAGATTAAGGTGGCGGAAAACCCTTGGCTTGGGCCTGCAGGGAAATTCATTACACAGAGCATGACAGGCTTGTGGGAACAGAAATATGCAGGGTATGATGGCCAGCCTGGGAGTTACCATGGAGAGTTGGTGAAATGTGGGAGAAATGTCTGCTCTCCTATCCATTTACACATAACACAGTGAGGCTTTGTGCATTAGAACAGGCAAACACGTTTGCAGTTTCAGCCTTTGATATGTGTTTCTAGTAGAATGAAAAGCCAGCATGCATTATTGACTATACAATGAGTATAGAACTTTTTTTTTTTTTTTTTTTTTCTTTCTTCCCCTCCCCAGGATAAGTCAAGGAGGATCCAGTGATTTGGTATCTAAGCAGAATCAAGAACCATCACCATCTTATTTGATTGGAGGGGACCTGGAAAAAAACCTCTCTGCTAACCCTGCTGGACCTTCTCTCTATTTCCCTGACTTCATCCTCACTGAACCATCCTCCTTCACCAAAAACAAGAGCCCAGTTTCTCAAAGACCTCCTCTGCCCCACCTGGACAAGTACAAATGTCCTGAGGAAACAACCCCTCCTATCTGCAGCACTGAGGATGGAGCTGTAACCTCCCATTCTCCAGTTAGAGACGTCAGCTTGGCCCCTGTCCTTGCCCCAGGTTTCTGGAAGGAGCTGAAGTATAGCAAAGTTCCAAAAACGGAGGAGGAACCTGGACCAGAGGCAACGCCTCTTCTCCTTCCCTCCCCTCCTGGACCGCTAGCCCATCAAGCTGCTGGCTTGGCCCAGCCCACTGGGCCCCAGCCCACCATGGAGGGGCACCGCTCCCCCTCGCCACACTTTGCTCCCCAGAGACTGACTGACAAGCCCCCTGTGTCTGTCTCCCTGCAGGATGAAGCCCCTGGAAGGTAAGACTTTTCAGAAAAGCTCTCCACTCACACCTCTTTGTTGGAGTGTAATGGAACTGAACGCAGAGCTGGAGCTTGTTTTTTCCACTGGTGACCACAGCTGGGCTTCTCTTTCAGCTAGATTCTTAAAATGATCACTGGAAACTGTCCCGCTCTTGAGCCCAGTAATTTAATGACGTCGCTGCTCTCCTTATTATATTCAGTCCCATATAACAGGCTTATTCATATGCTTCTGTATGAAAAATTGGCATCACATGCTATGGTAGTACAAATTGGGCAATATGAAGAACCTAGCCTGTAGAAAAGAAGACTAGTATGCGAAGGCTAAGGATCTCTGTGGTTTTCTTTCTCTTCTCTGGTTTGGTTCTGGGGAGCAGCAGTATATTTTGTGTGGTTCTTGTACTTTCTAGTTTCTAGAAGTCCTTTCATGGAAAGGAGTCCAGAGGTTATAGTGGGCTTGCGGGGTGGGCGGTGGTGGTTGTGGTGGTGGAGAGGTCCTCATGTCATGTGACTTACTCAGCCAATGCCTATGCACAGGCTCACTGTAACTGTTGTTCTTAAAGTGCATTTGAAATTATCTGCAGTGGTTTCTTTGTGTATTATAAAATTTGAGAGCTTTAATTTGCAAAATGTGAACTTACATTTGACTCATGAAAGTGGTATTCAAAGAAATAGTTTTGTATTACAGTCCATATATCAGAGGGTAGTCCAGTCTTTTTTTTGTTTGTTTGTTTAAAGATGTTGTGTGTCTCTGAATGTTTACTCTTTTAGGATGGATACAGTGACAGATGACAACACCACAGTGAAAAAAGTGCCCATCAAGATTGTTCGTTCTGAAAGTAACGCAGAGAAAGAAAGTCGGCAGTACCTTCACCCAAGCACTGAGGCGCCTACCAGCCCATTGGGGACCACGGCCTCATCTCTCCCCAGCCTCGGAAGCCCTGAGCAGTCCTCTCTATTCTGCACATACACAAGGCACAGGGAGCAAGGGCCAGAGCACCAAACCCCTGCCATGGGCCCCCAAAAGCAACAGGAGCTTCATGGAAGTGTTGCAGGACCACAGGAGGTGCGGGACCAGCAGAATGGTCCCTGTAATGGGGTCGCCTTGGCCAGCCTTGGTGCCCCCTCCCCATCTGGGGAGGACGAGAAGAGAGAGGTGCTAACCAGGGACATCATTGACAAAGACAAATCTCTGGCTGACATTTTGGACCAGAGTAAGATGAAGACCACCATGGACCTGATGGAGGGGATTTTCCCTCAGGGAGAGCAGCTAATGGAGGAGGCTCAGCAGCGCAGACGGGCAGCCCCTAAACAGGCCTCATCACGCAGCTCAGACGAGAGGTCAGTTGCCCCTTTGACCAGCCACTGACACTGCACAGACAGGCTAGGAATGCCAAACTGAGTATGTGTCCATGCTATAAACAGCTGGGTATTTAAGTGGAAAATTTGAAGCCTCTTTGGGAAGTTTAATATTTCCTACATGCATATGTGATTTTGTATTTGTCTTGTCAGAAATACATAGCATTATAAAACTGTCCCCCCCCCCTGGTGGTAGATTTTGGAATTGCAGTTTAGTAATTTGAAGGCTGAGGGGTTTTTGACTTCATTTAAAAGCAACAGCTCATGGATCATATACATACAAATATTTAGGGACACGCAGCATAAACATACAGTTACCACTTAATTAAGTGAAAATTTATTGGGCATCTAAATGACATTGCCATTAGGTAGTAATTATTTATTATTACAGGTATCCTGTTACTCACTACTCCATCCTGTTTTCCTCCTCAAAAAAAAAAACCCTCTGTCATCCCTGAAATAACCCATACATAGATGTGTAGTAGCAAGAAAAAGAAAAGGAACATTTCCAGGCCCATTTCCCATTGGAAACACAACCTTGCTGGATTATTGCTGCGTGGGCTGCTTGTATGTGGTGTTAAAGTGTGTCCCTGGTTCCCAGACAGGAGGAGGCCAGTGCGGCGGAGGCTGCTGCTGTGGCTCTGCTGACTAGCTCGGCCTATTACAGCACATCCGCCCCCAAGGCTGAGCTGCTCATCAAGATGAAGGACATGCAGGAGCAGAGCGTGGAGGTGGACTCAGAGGAAGAGCTTGGAGAGGACAGCGACAGCGACCTCGCCAACAAGAAGGTAGCGCCTGCCCTCCCGACGCCCACTAGCCCATCTGGTGCTTTCCTTGCTTGCGAAACATGGTGCATAGTGAGCTGTGAGTTTCACACTGATGCTACGCAGAAACGATGCAGTCTGAGGAGAGCAAAGCACAGGTGTGTGCATTGGTGATTGACCTGCTTCTCAGTGGGGAAATCACTGGAAGAAATAAAGGTCTCTGACCCCAACCCTCGTCTCAAAAGCTTGTTTGGATGTGGTTTCATCTGCCCTTCCTTCACATATTCTTATCGGTATTTGCAATGAGATTAGTTGGTTCTGTCACCTTGATGGAAAACTACATAATAAAGAAGGGGGGAGAACTTGCTGTCATGTAGTCAGATATAGTGTAACTTGTGTGCTTGCTTTTTGCTTTTTATAAAAAATGTTTTGGTATTTTAGTTACTCTCTACTACATTGGAAGAAAAATGTCTTTGGTAGTTTCAAAAGTAAAAAAAATCGCTTTTTTTGATCTCACTAAAATTGACGCATTTTCCTCAAGATTCAGATTCAGCTCTTCTTGGGTGGTAGTGGAGGTTGCTGATTAGTGTGATATTAGCAGGACCCGTCCCCACATGACCATCCCTGTTTTCTTCTGCAGCAAGAGCTGATTGCCAGCCTGAGCAAGAAGCTGCAAGTCCTGCGGGAGGCACGCGAGAGCCTGCGTCAGGACGTGCAGGACAATGACGCCCTGGGTGAGGACGTGGAGGCCACTGTGCAGGCCGTCTGCAAGCCCAATGAGCTGGAGAAGTTCCGCATGTTTGTGGGTGACCTGGACAAGGTGGTGAGCTTGCTGCTGTCACTATCAGGGCGGCTGGCCCGCGTGGAGAATGCCCTCAACAGCCTGGAGGAGGACACCACACTCGAGGAGAGGGTAAGGAGAGCAGACAGAGGAAGAGTAAAGAGGGTCTGATTTGAGTTAGACTACATTCAAACTTTTTCATTGTGCCTAAATTAAATTGGAGTGGATGTTGGTTGAGCAGTCCAGATGGGTTTCCTTCATAAAGGGCTGATGTTTCACGCTGTCTGGATGCGTGTCTGCGTCCTGATCTCTCTCTCATCCACAGCGCACGTTAACAGAGAAGCGCAAGCTCCTGATCCGCCAGCACGAGGATGCCAAAGAGCTGAAGGAGAACCTGGACCGGCGTGAGAGCACCGTCTACGGCATCCTGGCTGCCTGCCTCCCCGATGAGAGCCTGGCCGACTACGAGCACTTCGTCAAGATGAAGTCGGCGCTCATCATCGAGCAGCGCAAGCTCGAGGACAAGATCAAGCTCGGCGAGGAGCAGCTCAAGTGCCTGGTGGACAGCCTGCCCCTGGACCAGAGGCCGTGTGTGTGAAGCCGCGCCTCTGAGTCCGCCCACCCCCAGCCATGCTGCCAGGTGTCACCCAGCCTGAAATGGCAGTGCAACAGCACTTGCACTCCTCAAATGAATTGTGGCAGTGCCATGAATGCTCCTCGCCTGCAGCTACACTTTGATTAAACGCTTTGGCCGTTGCTGAGGCGCTGATGGTGCTGGCCGCTTTCAGGACACGCTTCATCCAGTCGCCTGAATGCTCTATGGACATAGCCATCCCACATAGTTGTTTTTAAGACCATTTCCAGCTCAACAGTGCTTGCTGTGTGTTCTTTCAATTCAATGTTACGTGATTTATCCAGGGGGAAAAAAAAAAGATTGCTCAAAGCGCTTACAGTGGCTTGCTCTGACTGGGTTAAGACCATGGCATTGACTGTGTGGTGTGTTGTCACAACCTTTTCTCATTCCTACTAGTTCAGTTGACTCTCTTGCTGTAATTTTGTTGTTTAACCACTAGTGGGCAATGGATGATTACTCTTTTTCCTATGATTCATGTTTGCCTCAACTCATAGCACAAACCACTTTCCTCTCATCTTTTACATTAGTGTATACATAGAGGATGTTAACTTGACCATTTACAGTTCATATTCATAACGTTTCCTTCATAAAGTTTCTTTCAGTAGCCAATGTCAGTGAAATGCTTACTTCAGGAAGTCATAATTTCCACACATTTTATGATGGTGCATTTTTTTTTTCATATGGCATCAGTACCCTGTACTTGTCATGTTGAAAATAATTGTTTTTAGTAATTTATTGTAGGCTTCTGAATCTGTAAATATAACTAGAATACACTTGTATTTTACCCTTCCACTTGATCATAGCCAAGTAAACTTTATTAGCCTACATGTTTTTTTTTTTTTAATAGAGATGTCTCCATACATGGGTTACAAGTGTAACATGGGAGTAACAGCCATGTCAGCATTTTGCTTTGTTTAGTTTGAGAGACTTGACTTAATAATACAATACAATATCATCTCAGTGAAGAATGAATGGCTGTTTATAAAATACTGGCTGACTTCTGTTTATGTTCTATTTCTGTGTGATTCTTCATACATTTTATATATACACACGCACACTCTTACTATACACTATTAATTGTATCTGTTGATTATACTGTATAATTACAGTGTAAAATTCAATATAGATGATCAATTAAAACTTTTCAGGATAGCCTTATATCCTTAGACACACTCACCGTCCACTTTATTGCAAACATCACATTATTAATAAAAACCATAGGTGTACCGTTACAGACTATAGCCCATCTGTTACCCTGCATGATTTGTTGGCCTCCTCTCACTTTTTGTCAATTATCGGTTTCTTACTTCAGAGCTGTTGCTGTTGATTGGTTTTACTTTAGGTGGCAGATCACACTCAACCTCTAATGGCATATGTAAAAACTGCTGCGCCTGCTAAACCTCAGCAGAACACCCTCAGCCATGCAGAGTTGATGCTGTGCTGAGCAGAGTTCACCAACATAATATCCGGTCAGCAGTGGTCATGACAGCAGCTGAACAGAGATGAAAAGGGCAGAGTGTGGACAAAGAATTTTGAACGCAAACAGATGGGCTACAATCTAACTGGACAGGTAAAACGTACCTAAAAGAAAGGTGTACCGTACAAAGTGGCCACTGAGTTTAGGTGTGAGTTTTCTAATATGCAGGTGTGGGAGTGTATTGTGAACATGCAGTAATATTTAATTTTGTTTCCTCCACATGGTCATTGCTTTGCACTTTGCCACTTAGACTTTGACATGAGCTGGGAGATGCCACTGATACCCAGTGAACCTTATTAATGTCCAGTGTTTTGCAGCAGCATGTGGAAGGAGCAATGGTCACCCTTCTGTGCTATTTTTCTATAATTTGATTGCTTTGATAAGACTCCAGTAACTAGCTCACTAAGCATGCCTGTGACATGCAGTTAAATTCCATTAGGGCTCTTTATGGGATTGAGGACTGGTCCCATGTTTTTTGTTGAAAAAACATGTTTCGGTTAACATGGCTCTCATGAAGCAGGATTATGTACGGTAACTGATATTAAGGTAAGTACGGTAATGCCGGAGCTGTATGTAAGCCTAAGTGTCTTTCTTTCTGCTTGTTTTGCCAGTCTAGTGTCCCTAACTGGAAACACCCTAAAAAGTATGAAAGCAGTGTTGTTTGAAAATGTGTGATGGCACTGAGTAACTCCATGACTGCCTGGCTTTAGTTGATATGGTGGCTCAATCATTAACAGCATTGCTAGCTGCCTTTTTCACAACAAAGTTATATGTTCCATTCACCTCAGGTGACATTCAGTTCAGCTCAGCATTGCTTATGCTAGCTTTTGTTTGAAGTGCATTATGAATCTGCAAGATAAGTTTGTTTATTTTGTGCCACCTTCTTCCAACCTGGACACTGAGGTAAAAGTCCCTTTATATATCTGAATATTGATTAATATTGTCATTGCAATGGTCTCATTTAGGTTTAGTGAAATAACGTTAGGATGTGTTTCAACTAGACGGAGAATACCAGTTTTGCTCAAAATTATGAAAAATCAGCTTTGGTGATTCAGACGCCATTGTCACAGTGAACATAGTGTGCTTTCATTTCCTGTTCTGGCCCTGAGATTGGTGAGGTTGATGAACTTTTTTTTCCCTGATTGCTCAGACAAACCTAGAATACCGCTTGAAGCATTTGCTGAGAAACTCCGTAGCCACAGGAATCTTGCAAATTATATTACCTGTAAAAGGCAAATATGTCAAGTGCTGGCAAGAGATTCTAATTTTGTGGAAAGGAAAAACTAGTATTTTTGTAATCTGTGGTTCACTGTAAATGACATTTCAACTTGCCATAGATGCATTCTTTAGTTCTATATCTGCAGGCAGGAAATGGTTCTCTGACCCTCCCTGTATCCATCAAGAATTTTTTTTTTCTTTTTCTTTTTTTAGGTTCATCCAGAAAAACATGTCCCTGTCAGAAAAACAAAAAACAACAGTCTCTTGGAGCTCTAGCTTCTCTTAATTTTCCTGAAATTATTTTTTATTTACCAGAAGACATTTAGGTATGTGGAAATATTTTTTATAAGTGAAGCTAACTCTGTGCCTACTGGTTTGTATATAAAATAAATGTATTCTATATGCACATAACAAATATTCTGTTTATACTATGACATTTTGTTACATTCATGACTATCAAACATTCTATATTTTTAGGTTTTCTTTAACTTTGAACCTCTACCATTGACTGCAACACCTGGATTAATTTAAAACTGTTGCTTTGATATTACTTTCATCAGGTATCCCAGTGACACAAGCTGTGTGATCACATTGTAGCTATGTGCTAGAGCTTAGTTCAGCTCAGTGCAGTGCATAAACCAATGTGACTGAGCCATGGTGTACCTTGTCCACACTGCTCACTGGCAGTTCCTGGGCCTGGTGCTAGCAGTGCTGGGCTTGATTCTGACTGCTGCCTCCAGCGGAGTGAATGATTGGAGGGTGTGGTACGTGGAGGACATGTCTGTCATCACCTCTGGCGTGGCCTGGGTGGGCATCTGGAGGGCCTGTTTCTACACCCATGTACTCGACACAACAGAGTTCTGTCAAAGCATTAGCATCATGGACCCCTTTGTTCCTCCAGAGATCGCTGCAGCACAGGTGCTGTGCATGACTGCTGCTGTTGTAGGAATCGCTGGAAACCTGGTTGCCGGATACGCCGTGAAACAGGTCTACTTCAACATCCATGCGAGCCACATCAAACTTGCTTTCTCCCTAGCTGGCACCTTGTACTTCCTCACAGCAGCATGCTCATTGGTTCCTGTGATCTGGAACATGAGTGTGGTGCTGGTTAACTCTACTATAGATTTTCCTGCAGAGTTCCATCTGCCACCTGCGCCAGTTAAACAGGAAGTGGGCTTGGGCATTGTAATAGGGGCTGGTTCCTCTCTGCTGCTCATTATTAGTGGGATGCTCTTCGTGTGCTACAGGCAACCAATTAAATCCCAGAAATCTTTGTCCCAGCCTGTAAGTACAGAGGAGGAGGATAGTGGTATCATAAACCGCAGGTCTCATGGCTTTCACCATGGTATGACAGAAAGCAGGGCGTATGGTCAAGTTAACCTAGCTTTTGAGAGAGAGGAGACCTTTTAATGAAGATCTCTGAAAGTCTGACCTCCACCAGGTGAAATTAGCCTTTGCCTTCCTTCTTTTTGGTCACGTTTTTTGACATTTAACTCATACAACTCTCAAATACTCTTTCATTAGAGGAATCATATTCCAATCATCCTGAGAGACCCAACAAACACTGAAGGATGGTACTATACATAGGTTTTCTGGTGTTGGAGCTGACCACAACCAATAGGAATTCATTCTACTCCAACATGAAATGATAGTGTAATGGGTTCTTTGATGAGTTCATAATCACTGAAGCATCCACTCCCAATGTACCTGAAAGGGTGCAACTTAAAAGTGATAATAGCACTTCAATATTTCATAACATTCTATTTAAAATCTTGGTCCAACTCCAACAGAATCTTTTGTTAGCCATGTAAGTAAAATATACACTCCATTTTAAAGAAAAACACTTTTTTCTTTGACTGTCCAAAATAATTGATGTGCTTCATTTGGCATGAGAGATTTTTCAAAAGGATTTAAAAGTTAAGATAAGACTTTATGCTGTAATAATTTTGAAGCTAAAGGTAGCTGTCATTCACCATTCACTGTTCTTGTAACGTTGTATTTACGTATTAACAGGTAAAGCATACCTCTAACAAATCCAGTACGAAGGGATGTTGCGTTGGCAGGATGTCATTAGCTTGGTTGCAGACTATCCCATCTACATGCTTTTTTTGTGAATATCTGCATCTCACAAAGGAGTGTTAACTGAGCAGGAAACAATTTTGGGAATTCCATTTTATGTATTATTCTTACTCACATAAAGCACAGAGAAGTTTAATACAATCAGATGCATTTTAAAAGCACTGAATTACAGTGTATTACATTTTTGTGTTGGGCATTAATTCTATACTTTGTAATTAAGCCTTTTTTAAAAATACAATAATGGGTCATTACATAAGTTACTTCCTATAATAGCTTAGAATTGCTGCTCATGTAGCTCTTTCTGTAATACAAATAACACAGACATGACCGAGGGTTGCAGCATCCCAGTTCTAATACTTGTATAGTACTTGCAATAAAGATGTTTCACCAATTTTCTTTCCTGCCATTGTGATAGATTGTTACAAGACAACATTTTTAGTCAAGGGAGTTGTGGAATCTAGAACATCTGGCATTAAACAGAAGAACTACTGAAGAGTAAAAAAAAGCCAAAATAGACAAAGGAGACTTTTGCTATTGTTTAATACCAACCACCAACCACCTTAATGTACACCAACAAGGTATTTGCACTAAATATCTACCTAAATATGTATACACATAGGTACAGTAGAGCAGTGTTGTTCTATTATCCCAGACCACAATGTGAGAGAAACCATATCACTAAAGAAAAGAACAAAGTCAAAAATTACTGTTTCGCTAATCGAAAGCCAAAATACTCATTAAGGAACAACCAAGTAAGCTCAAAACATGTGATTATCTGCAAAATAAACAAAACGGTTAAAGAACCAGATATTGGCTCACACAGATACAAAAATAGGAGCTCAAGTGAAGCTAAGGAGTTGTGGTATGCTGCAGTAGGCATGGTCTCTCCCAGTCATGCTCATTTGGGCCTGTTCACTTTCCTGTTTATTGCATGTTGCATATGGTCTCATCCAGAGCATCTATACAGATTTATCAGCATGACAGTACACGTGCAAATCCTTGACCCTGGGCTTGCTGGCATCTTGCTTTACCTGACTTTCACTCCTCATAATTAGATCAGCAAGTATCCTAGTTAGTTAATGGCTCACATCTCATTAGGATTGCCAAGCAGACACACCTGAACACATACACACATAGTGAGAGAACACATGCACCAAATGTACACATCACATAGATGCTCCTCTCTTATCTGTGGCCATGAGGGTTATTGAGATAAAGCCTAACCAGAGTTTAGGCCTTCATTATGTTTAACTCTGCACTGTATATGTTTACCACCAAGCATAATTGCCATGCGCACATGTCCCCCATGAAGACAGCGAGACTACTGGTTTGTTTATGTTATGCTTGGCAAGGGCAGGGTTGATGGGACCAGTTCTCTGGTCTAGGGTCAGTCTTGACTCACATACTTCTGGTCTGGGTTAGGACGTGCCTCTCAAGCAGCTGGACTTTGAACACAGGGATCAAGCACTTTCTGTGTTAAACCTGTGGCTTGTGTGACTCCTGCTAGGAGTGGAATGAACTTTGTCATTAGCCCACAGCACGATACCACCCCTTATTACTGTATTTTACAAGCCTCGAGTTTGTTGCTTGCTGAAATATAATCTTGTTAATATTGAAGATTTAATTCTGACAAATCCTACTGAGAATTACATGATTTTCTGTTGTTATAAAACCATAATCCCACTGATTATATGATAAAGGGAAATTATTTCTTGCTTATTTAAGCTGATTTTTCCCCATGTTGGCACTGGTATGCTTAGATCTATTTTGAAGCTGTTTATGTTTCACGGGCTAAAAACAAAGGACAAAAAGAATTTAAATCTGAATTTAAAGAAAATTTGTCTTTACTCCAGAATAAAAAGAACTAAAAGATGATTTTATATATATATATATATATATATATATATATATATATATATGTGTGTGTGTGTGTGTGTGTGTGTGTGTGTGTGTGTGTGTGTGTGTGTGTGTATATGTATATATAAATATACATACAATAAATATACATTGTATATATATATAAAATGAAAATGTTAATGTTAATGTTAAAAGAGAATAGAAACCTGGCAACACAGGCTAAATGTGTTATGTCTGTTTTCAGTAGACCACTGGCTACAGGTTAAGTACATGAATATGTAGAATGTATGTGAATGTAGAAGTTTAATGTACAACCACTTGCTGGTGGTGTTCATTAAGAGTGATCATATATTTAATATTGGTTTCAATCACTTAAACCTTTATTTGAATAACTTGATTTAAACTATTTATGCAGTCATTTATACACCCACATACTACACATACTACACATACTACACATACATGAGCTCCAAGGTTATTTCTAGTTAATTTCTCAAGACAACGATTACTATGCTGGGACAGATGTGCGGAGGCTGAGGTTGGTAGGTGGATGAAGGCCTGTGTTGTACTCGTCCAGAATGCACCACTGTGACAGAGGCCATCTGGGAAGCTAGCTACACGCACCCTGACCCATCAGCAGAGAGAGCTGGGGCTGTGGACTCACCAACAACACAGCCACTTAACTGCACTCTGCACTCAGGTGGGTGGGGTGGGTTCCCATCCCTGGGGCCCTGTGAGGGGCCACAGCAGACTACAGTTTTATTGTGTTACGTTATTAAACTTATGGATTTCCCATGGTAAAATACCTTTATATACCCTATACTAATAAAGTCTGAAAAGAAGTGAATGAGCACAGGATTCTCTATAAATGTTGGTATGGTGTGCTTATGTTGTATAACTGGTCCTTGTGTATGTAGGAATGTTTGTGTAATAATTTACAGGCATTAAGTTAACCCTGGTCATCCTTTTCTGTTCACAGACACTCACATGGTTTTTAATATCATATAGCATGTGATAAGAAGGGTAACGACTGATATGATCAGCAGTTTTCAACATGCCCATATCATCCAAGGTAGAAAATCACTGATAAAACACTGAGCTCAGGATTTTGCAAGTGATGCCAATTGTTTTGGAAGAATATTTTAAATATAATTTATGCCATTGAATATATAATTTATGTGTTTTTTTGTTTGTGTTTTTGTTCTCATCAGGATAATGCGTCATGTTCAAAGGCTCAGTTCAGTTTTGTGGGATCGCCCATACAGTCTAGATTGGTTATCTTCGCCAGCTCCCAACATACCTCATCCTTGTAAGCAAGAGGTGCAGAACTCCTCACCTCAGATTCCTCACCTCAGTGTGCTGGCTAGCTGGAGTAACGCAAATACCGGTTATGGCGCAGATGAACCAGGGCTGTGTTTAATGCCTGTTTTTATACACAGCACGCAAACATAACTCATTGAAGTCTGCTATAAATCTGGGATTTTACTTTTAATCATACTTTATGAACAGTATATTAGTCTACCGTTGGCGCCTGACTTTGGTTTGCTGTAATTTAAACTAGCTGAGACAGAGCAAACATTTCACTTTGCAGGCAAACGAAGTTTTGCAGTAGATATTTGGTTTGGTAGGTGATAGTAGTATGTAACCATCTTTGCTGAAGGCAGGGCAGGGGCAGATTTTCCTGTTGGCGTTAATGCTGCAAAGATACATAGCCAGTAGTGCCTGCCACTCCCCGAGTAAACAGCCCAGTAAGTCGACACGGTGTCTTCGAGTCGATAGGCATGGCAGGTTAAATTGTCGACGTCGTTGTCTGCTGTGCAGTGACATACCACAAGCTACTCCACTTCAGGAGTACAACATTACTAGACAGAAGAAAGCCAAACATCGACAAAGAGGTTTATGGATGGCACTCTCCACGCCATATTCCTACCACGCTTCTGTATGGCCAGAGTAGTCTCTCCAAACATGGGCAGACGCCTGGCATGTATGATGTTAATATACATGACTAACAGGGATAAACAAATAAATATACTATATTGCAATGTCAGTGTGTATTATGATTATATAATTCAGAGCTCATAAACACAACCTGCGCTACGCTTTCGGCATCAATTCCATGTTGTTCATTTATCAACCGCATTTGCTCGCTTACTCTCTAATGCATTAGGATGTGGCTGCTAATGATGTGATGAAATACCATTTCCCCCTTTTCAGTAGATACAAGGTGTTCTCCTCCCAGCGGCCACTGGGAAAAAATGGCAATCAGCTGCAAAGTCTAAACATCGTTCGTTTTCATGATAGTTTAGCAGCTCTGTGTTCAGATCATTATCCTTCGCAGGAAGTCATAAAGGCACACTCCCATTTATCTGGCGTCATCGAGTCTGAGAAAACTCTTGTCTCACTTAGGCTCTTTCCCCCCGATAACCAAAAACTCGCTAAAATAATAACCGGGAAAAAAAATAATTAATTAAACTATCCAGCTCTGGAGAATGATATAGCTCAAAGTTGCATGACAGATGGTTGGCACAACTTAAATACAACGACTGTCCACCCAGAAACTAGTAATGTACAGCAGTATTATGCGCTTATGTATGCATTGGCTGGTAGGTCAAGCTGAGATGTGTTTGTCGGCCTCTCATTGGCCAGACACTGCCTTAAGCTCCGCCCTCAACAAGGCTTTTGATACTTCACCTTGTAAAGTATCACCCACTAGCTCCACTTACCGCCCCCCCCAGTGAAAGACAATATTTCGGAGCATCTTTAAATGCAATTTCAGCTATATGTCCGGCTATGGGGGAAACTCTGCCTGGGCTCAGCCTTCCATAAGCAGTTAAGGAAATCATGGGACTGTAGGCCATTCCGTCAGAATAATTAATATTACATGTAAGAATAAGAGGACCATCGATGGTAGTTATATTTAAAGCGGAGTATTATTTTCTTAATTTCTCAAGGCTTATTGACGGTACAACAATGAAAAAGTAACGTATGTCAGAGTGACCTTTCACTCTAAAAAGTCAGTCTTATCAGAGTGAGCTTTGCTTGCTGACCCTTTCTCTCTCTCTGTACCTCTTCCAGAGTTCTAAGGAGGATTGCTCTCCCCCGTGGTGCTCTTGGCCAGGTTAAATCGGAGTTATCATGGTGCAGAGAGGCCAGTCTCTGCGGTCTCTGTTTGGCATTCCTCCTTAGCATGGAGCATTTGCTTGGGTCCTCATTAAATCCAGCTTTTCTCACACTGGTGGAGAAGATATCTGATGCAATTATATTCAAGTAGCTCCTTTGATTTTTTTAAATAACCCTGTCTACATCTGTTTAATCCATTGCTGGAACTTAAAGTGCATCAAGTGCATCACCTCAACAAATAATTAATTTGTTTAATGCAATTTGTGTGTGTGTGTGTGTGTGTGTGTGTGTGTGTGTGTGTGTGTGTGTGTGTGTGTGTGTGTGTGTGTGTGCTTGGCATTTACTGATTGGCATTTTACTGGCTGGCCACAAGAATTATGACCAGGTGGTTGACAAGGGAAATAATGTACACATAAATTCTAATCAGACTCTTCTTTTATGTAAAATATAATAATCATCGCCAAATAATGCATTAATTCATAGATAAACATGAAAACCGCCAGTGCTCAGGTAAAATGCAAACAAATATTAGCAATTCCAGAACATTTTACAGTTGTGCATAAAAGTTTTTTGGAAGCACAATAAAAGTGAAAATCAAATTACTAGTACTGTCACATACTAATAGGTTTAAGCAAATGATTACCTGTTAGACTGCAGTGACCAAAGAAAAGAAAGCAGTGTAAATTTAGCCATTTTCCAGTTATGAATGAGGAAAATCTATCATCCTTTCTAAGATTTAAAAATTAAAAATCATATATTCAAATTATATTAAAATTAGCATTTTATTAATGTCCTGTCAGAAGAAGTCCAGTTGTTGAAGAATTCCACAGAGGTCCTCTCTTAGATGTTAAACATATTCTGTGAGCTTACTGGAAGAGCTCTTCACAGGCTCAAGCTCATCCTGGCCATGGTGGTACACCAGTCGGGGCTCATGACCTGCAGACCTGAGGCAGGAAGCAAAATACAAAAACGCAGCCACAATGTGGAGGAACCCAGCAGCCCAGCCAATGAAGAGCGCGTCGCCGAACTCCCACCGAGGCACTATGTGGGGTAAAGTTTCGTCAAAAAACCTTACCACGGTTTCGTGGGCGATGTAGGAGACAGGGATTAGTCCTGTGACACCCGCCACAATGCAAATCACACCTGCTGTGATCTTCACCCCACGCTTGACACGCCACCCCTGGTGTCCTGCGCAGCACTTGACCTGCTTGAGGCCCGGGATGACCACCAGGAGACCCAAGAGGCCCGTGGCATCCGACACGCACATGAAGGCGCGAGACAGCAGGATGTTGAATGGGAGGCCCAGCAGAGTCTCGTAAGCTCGGCACTCGGTGCCCGCCACCTCCTGCACCACGCACGTCTCCCACAAGCCCAGCTCGTAGCTCTCGATCACCAGCAACTCGGTGGAGGTGCTCAGCCACTGAGGCATTAGCGTGGTGGCCAGGGAGCAGAACCATGCCACCATCCCCACCAACAGCCCCAGCAACTCCAGAGCACTGGCACAGGGGTTAGACATGCCCCGGCTGCCTCTGCCTCAACCCTGGCGTCCAACTGGAAACTCAAGAACCTCCTTTTGAGGAGAGAGAGAGAGAGAAAGAGAGAGAGAGGCAAGAAGGCCCCAAAACCAAGACAGCGTCTTTGAACAAATTAACACTGACTATTCCAGTTACTTCACAATCCGACAGTCTCCACTCAAAAAGGCTCACATCATCTCCACTTGAAGTCTAGAACATGAGGAGGAGGAGGGAGAGTGAGCAAGAAAGAGGGCACTCTGACATTAGCCCCACCCTCTAGACTCCATCCCAGAGAGAGGGGGGGGTCAGGAAACACACCGCCCTAGACAGGAGATCATGAGGGATACACAAAAAAAAGCATAAACAGGATACAATTAAAAACGCATATCTTTGTGACTTTTAGGAGAAAGTGAGCGAAATGCCATGTTGCCAGGAGAGGAGGTCGAGAGATAAGCTACTGAGAGTGCCTGACAGACTGTTCAGCCTACTGGAGGAGACCATGTCAAATGTGCCCAGTCATCTCACCAGGAGTCTTTGATGCCTGATTATAATAAATCCTGATTTTTTTGTGTGTGTGTGTTTGATTAGAACTAAAGAACACTTTATGAGTACTTCTTCATTGTGCTGTGGAAAAAAAGATGTATACTATCAGATACTGGTACACTCCCTTCCTTGAACATGTTTAATTGCAAAAATTTGAATAAAATGTAAAAAAAAATATTTACAGCTGGTGTTCAGTGTAAACACAGCTTGAGCATATTACAGAGAGACTATTCTGTCAAAATAAACCACAAAACATGGCAATCAGGAATTTCAGACCAACAAACTTAGTATTGATTATTTCCCTAAATATCAAAAGTAAATGCTATTTTAATGTTAAAGTAATGTAAATTTGAGGTGGATCCTTGAACATAAAAATTAATAGTCAGTGAAAAAGAGTTCCCTTATTTTGAGGCTCTAAATGGTTTGATTAGCTGGTTAATAACGATCAGTGATCATTGCTGGTATCTTCCCTTTGCTTAACCTTATCATAATGTGCAACCATGTCATTAGTTACATGATAGCTAGATATTCACAGCTGTTAAAATGTGGCCTTGGTAATAGGGCTAAGAAGTTATGACATCATTTGGTCACAACAGCAACAGGGCTGGCGACATAGGTGAGGAAGCAGGATATGCATATCCAAGGAAACAGAGTAGTGGGAAAAAAAACAAAGGCAAGCCCTTTAGGAGATGGGGGACTGGATGAGAGACAGAACCAGGCACTGGACCAGATGCTGGAGAATAGGTTGAACAGGAGACCGGACAGGACACAGGACAAAAGACCGAACAATGGATTGGAGGAACACAGATGTGCGACCGGAATAGTGACGTTGACAGGAACCGAGACATTGGCTGGTACAGGGACAGTCATTGAGGCTGAGACAGGGATATAGAGAGTAACAGTGGTTGGTGGATCAGGCAACAGGGCAGCTGGTGAGACTGCATAAGCAGATCAAGCCACAGGCAGAGGAACAGAGGCCCAATCATCTGCAAAGGTTCAGTCAGAATCTCTTGTATGCTGGACTGGGGGGTGGAGTCCTTGGTGTGCAGCTCGCTGATGGTGCCCTCGAGGACACATGGCGCAGTGACAGCGGCCCTCGCAGTGTTGGGTGCTGGAATGGCATCCTCATGGGAGCAGGGCACTGGGCACTGGAGCAGCACCTTCCACACCAGAGACAAGGGACACTAGAGTAATGGCAGGCAGAGTGACCTCTTAACATCCTACGAAGGCAACGTGCCAGGGCTACAGGACAGCATGACTCAGAGACATACAGAATCTGCCTAAAGGATCCATGTATGTCCTGCTCTTTTGAGGACCAGGCATCAATGGTAGGCTGGGACTAAGGAGTGCAGGGCAGGCACTTCAGGAGAAATGGCTGCAGGTTGGGCAGAGGTCTCAGGAGACATGGCAGGCCAAACAGCAGGAGACCCAGAAAAACATCAGCCCAAAAATTCCTCTAGAGTTTTTACTTCCTTTAACGTTTCGGTCACAAATTATATCTGCCCATTGGAAAGACTTAGCACAGACATAATTTCTAAATTATGGAGGAGTTGAGAAGATTAGTTAAATGCTGGAAATACATTGTACATTGCATAATAAAACCCTTGACAGAACCTTCCCCAGTATAAACCAGAGTGGCTAACGCAGAGAACACAATGGAAGATCTGAAGGGCAGAGACTCTTAAGCCTTTGAAAATGGTTTCTCTTCTACCAGAGAAAAGTCCAACTTTCTGCATCCTTGGTTGAGCGAGCATTCTGTAACAATAGGGCTGGTGACATAGGTGAGGAAGCAGGATGCATGTGCAAAAGTCTTTCATTTAAGTCCATGTCCGAGGATAGGGAAAACAGGGCAGTAAAACACAAAAGGAATGCAAAATTAACAGAAGAAGCCTAGAAACAAAGACCTCAAACAAACGACTACACACTAAGAAAGGAAAACACATATTAATTCCCAACATATAGAAAGTTCTAGAAAACAAACAGCATACAACAACAGAACAAACAGAACCAGGTAGAACATAAGAATACTACAGATACTTCATACAATGCTGGCTGGAATCAATGGGGAAAAAATATATATATATATATATATACATACATACAAACACATACATACATATATACACACACACACACTGCCTGGCCAAAAAAAGGTAACACACTCTAATATTTCGTTGGACTGCCTTTAGCTTTGATTACAGCATGCATTTGCTGTGGCATTGTTTCCACGGGCTTCTGCAATGTCACAACATTTATTTCTGTCCAGAGTTGCATTCATTTTTCCCCAAGATCTTGTATTGATGATGGGAGATTTGGACCACTGCACAAAGTCTTCTCCAGCACATCCCAAAGATTCTCAATGGGCTTCAGGTTTGGACTCTGTGGTGGCCAATCCATGTGTAAAAATGACGTCTCATGCTCCCTGAACCACTCTTTCACAATTTGAGCCCGATGAATCCTGGCATTGTCATCTTGGAATATGCCCATGCCATCAGGGAAGAAAAAACCCATTGATGGAATAACCTGGTCATTCAGTATATTCAGGTAGTCATCTGACCTCATTCTTTGGGCACATAACATTGCTGAACCTATACCTGACCAACTGCAGCAATCCCAGATCATAGCACTGCCCCCACAGGCTTGTACGGTAGGCACTAGGCATGATGGGTGCATCACTTCAGCCGTCTCTCTTCTTACCCTGATGCACCCATCACCCTGGAACAGGGTAAATCTGGACTCATCAGACCACATGGCCTTCTTCCATTGCGCAAGAGTCCAATCTTTATGCTCCCTAGCAAATTGAAGCTGTTTTTGCAGGTTAGCCTCACTGACAAGTGGTTTTCTTAAGGCTACACAGCTGTTTAGTCCCAATCTCTTGAGTTGCCTTCACATTGTACATGTGGAAATGCTCTTACTATCACTATTAAACATATCCCTAAGTTCTACTGTTGATTTCTACAATTCGATTTCACCACACGTTTAAGTGATTGCCAATCACGATCATTCAAGATTTTTTTCCGACCACATTCCTTCCTCGAAGATGATGTTTCCCCACTGTCCTTCCACTTTTTAATAATGCATTGGACAGTTCTTAACCCAATTTTAGTAGTTTCAGCAATCTCCTTAGATGCTTTCTCTGCTTGATGCATGCCAATAATTTGACCCTTCTGAAACAGATTAACATCTTTTCCATGACCACAGCATGTGTCTTTCGACATGGTTGTTTAACAAATGAGAAGCTACTCATTGCATCAGTTAGGGTTAAATAACTTGTTGCCAGCTGAAACATAATCACTCATGCAGTAAGTATCCAATGGGAGGCTCTTACCCATTTGCTTAGTTAAATCCAGGTGGTGACCTTTTTTTGGCCAGGCAGTGTATATATACAGCGTTGGAAAAAAAAAAAAAAAAAGACCACTAAAAAATTATCAGTTTCTCTAGTTTTATAATTGATGGGTATGTGTTTGAGCAGGCTGAGCAGTTTTGTTTTATCCTATAAACTATTGTCAATATTTCTTCCAAACTCCAGATAAAAATATTATATTTTAGAGCATGTTTTTTATGAAAATGAGTAATGGTCAAAATAACAAAACAGTTACAGAAATTTCAGACCACAAATAATGCAAAGAAAACAAGTTCATATTCATTTATAAACAACACAATACTAATATTTCAACTTATGATGATTCAAGAAATCAATATTTGGTGGAATAACCCTAATTTTTAATCACAGCTTTCATACGTCTTGGTATGCTTTCCACCAGTCTTTCACATTGCTGTTGGGTAACTTTACGCCACTCCTGGCACAGAAATTCCAGGAGCTCGGCTTTGTTTGATGGCTTGTGACCATCCATCTTCTTTATGATCACATTTCAGAGGTTTTCAATGGGGTTCAGGTCTAGAGATTAGGCTGGCCATGATAGGGTCTTGATCTGGTGGTCCCTCATCCACACTTTGATTGACCTGGCTGTGTGACATGGAGCATTGCCCTGTTGAAAAAACAAAACAAAAACAATCATCAGAGTTGGGGGACATTGTCAGAGCAGAAAGAAGCAAGTTTTCTTCCAGCACAGGTTGGTAAGTGGCTTGATGTGTCCTTCACAAGACAAATCTGCCTAATTCCAGCCTTGCTGAATCACTCCTAGATCATCACCAAGCCTGCACCAAATTTCACAGTGGGTGTGAGACACTCTGGCTTGTAGGCCTCTCCAGCTCTCCGTCTAACCATTACAAGACCAGATGTTGGACAAAGCTGAAAATTGCACTCATCGGAGAAGATGACCTTACTCCAGTCCTCTGCGGTCCAATCCTTTTGGTCTTTCACAAACTTTAGTCTGGCTCTTCTTTACTTCTCATTGATGAAGGGCTTTTTTCTAGCTTTGCACGACTTCAGCCCTGACTCCAGAAGCCTATTTCAAACCATCCTCGCTGTGCAATTCACCCCAGCTGCCGCATGCCATTCTTTTTGTATGTCACTTGACATCATCTCATGGTTAAGTGACATTCAAATGAGGTGGCAATCATCACTGTTAGTAGAGAGTCATTTTCAACCTCTGCCAGTCTGTAGCTGTTGTTGCCCCACGTTTGCAGCTTGACTTTGTTCTTATGAACCGTAATTTTTGAAATTTTCAAGATAGAAAATTTGTATCCCTCTGCCAGTAAAGCTACAATTGAACCCTTCTTTTCCTCATTAAGAACCTTTCTTTTCAACTCTTTTGGCATGTTCTGTAGCTGTATTTTGACTACACTTACTTTTCGGGTAGACCTAGCACTGCCTTTCCTATCCAGCTGGTTCTATAACAAGAGAAAAGTGATAACAGCAGCAGTGATTTTTATACTGTAGAATAGGATTTTGTTAAGGTGATCACCTGTTCAGCATCTCATTAATGAGGTGTCTGTGAAGGAATTCAACAAACACTTGAATGGAATGGCTGTTGTACATGTCGAGATGCTGATTTAAAAAAAATTGGAGTGGTCTCTTAGTTTTTTCTGGAGCTGTATATATATATTTAAGGGGAACAAGGGACAGTTGAACCAGATAAATGAAGGGTGGGGAGTCACAGGAACAAAAGGGTAGAGATGGGGAAGAGCATGAAACCAAAACCAAAACAAATGGTTAAAATGACAGACTAGGCAGAGACAGACAATATGGAGGGGAGAAACTTTCTGGGGAAACAATGACAGACAGTTATACTATACTAAAATACGAAAATTGAGACGTTCTTCTCTCTCTCTCTCTCTCTCTCTCTCTCTCTCTCTCTCTCTCTCTCTCTCTCTCTCTATATATATATATATATATATATATATATATATATATATATATATATATATTACTATAATGCAATATTAGTATTGCTTACATATATAATTAATGACTAAGTTAAATGGTTTTACCCAGCTGCAGGCTAAATGTCACGTAACCAGCCAACCGTATTGAGCACTGAGAGAGTCCACAATTTTTGCCAAACCACATCTTCCCTGACCAGCCGACAGTTTGGAAGAAGCAGCTCAAACATTTCGCACACGCAGAAGCTTGTGCTATGAGCAACACTGGGGTATGCTGCAAGTAAAAGATCACTGATTAGTGCTAGCAACAATCCTCAGCACTAGAGGAAATTGCAAAAGAGGCTTTGAAAGAATGGTGAAATATCTCCGTGTGTAAGGAGGTTTGTGTGGAAATGGCAATACATTCAATTGAATTGAACTGAACCTAACTGAATTGAAATACTGCCAGTAACTCCATTTACCCTTTAACATATAACTGCTAATGAAAGTAGTTTAGTAATCAAAACAACGGAATTGCTATTCTATGAGTAAATGGCAAGGCACTTTTTAAGTCGCCCTGGATAGGAGCGTCTGCTAAATGTAAATGAGAATGCTGTTTGGTACAGATACAGATTTGTGCGACATTTTAGAATATTTTGGTTCGTTACAGTTTCGACCAGGTACTAAGGCATGCTGCAGTGTTGGCTTCGACATGTATGGCTTATGTAATTCCAGAGGGGGGCACCAGAAAGGTACGAAAAGTTCCCAACGCCATAGTTTGGGGTAGACCCAGTCTCAGTGGCTTTCCTTTCCCCCTTCTCACGCGACACTAAGACGCTCTCTAAATTTGATGAGAGGCGCATGGAAGCAAAATACTCTAAAGTACCTTAAATAGCCTTTATGGGTTTTTTACATTGATTTTTTTGTTCCATCGAAGTCTTTTTCGTTCGATCTTTTGCATAAAGTAGTTCAGAATTGCCCGTTGGCACTTAAATTAGTCCAACCTGTTCCCAAATTAATTAATCCCAAACCTGATGCATAGGCAATTCATTTATTTAATGAACACTTTGTCCCCTTTTTATCTGTTGCGTGTTCGTTTAATAGTCTGTTTAGTCACGAGATGGCGCTCTTTCTATAGAGAATATCGTGTACCTCCGTGTACTGTAAAAAAAAGGCTATAATAATCTTAGGCGCTATCAAAGACAGTCGTGGTATGTTTTTTAGGTTCTGTAGCTCTTTTTGTGCTCGAAACGAAATGATATTTTTCATTTCATAAAATTCACTTTTTGTTTATCATCCTTCAATTATCACAAGTGTCATCCTTCAGACAGCATGAATCCAGTTGTTTAGAGTAGCTTATCCATAAGTTATTGGGTTCAACGTTAAACATTCCGCAATGGAAAGAAGAGGTTTTGCGGCGGTATTGTGTTCATTTTTCAAAATTAAACAGTTTACGGATCGGTGGGAAAATGTGACAATTTAAACCTCCGTCACAAAGGTGCCAGAATCCCAGGCGTTTCTTTATTGGCTGGCAGGGTTCTTTTTTTAGCGAGACGTCACCGTCGGTGGCCACTCCCTTTATGCAAATGCGCGTTTCCCGAATATGGACGCCGTGGAATGGAATATGGTAGAAGAGGCGAACATGGTGGATCGGCGCGCAGAGCAATGAGAACGCCGCCAAACTTTTTGGGAGGTGGACGCGGGACAGCCTGCGTCGATTTTGACATTGTTCGTTTCAGAGTCGAGCACGTTCGTTTCCGAGAATCGATGGGATTTCTACGTTTGTAATGCAGTAGGAAACTTTTTGGATTTTTTTTTTTTTTTTTTTGTGTGTGTGTGTGTGTGTGTGTGTGTGGAGAAAAGGAAGGGGGTCAGGCGCAGGCGATCGCCCCCGACCATCCCAGCGCTATGCCGTGGGTGAGCGGCAGTACGCGCAGGGAAAGCTCGGAGCTACCGCTGCCCGCGGGCTGGGAGGAGGCGAGGGATTACGATGGCAGAGTCTTCTACATTGACCACAATACTCGGCAGACTTCGTGGATTGACCCGAGAGACAGGTAAAGCGGATAACGTCCGCGTCGGACGAACTTTGATCGTGCTTTAGTTGCGAGCAAGCAGTCGCATCCACAAAGTCTTGGTTAGAGGGCGGGGGCTGAGTTTGAAATGATGAACAAGAAGCTGGCTAGCTCAAAAAAAAACCCAAAAAACGAGCAAGCATGAGTTTAGTTTTTTCCCTTTCTGTTTGGCTGTATCTGCACTAATGGTCGGAGCACGGTACTATTCCTTTAGGGATGTATAGCTAACCTACCGTGCTCCGACCCGTAGTCGCAAAACAGCGCTTTGCTCTGTACCACGGTTGTTCTCCAAAGTTAGCTGTCTATTTAACTAACTTTGTCAAATCATTTGTTTGCGTTTGCATAAACTATATTTCCATGAACAGAATGCCAAATTAGTGAGTTTTATACACGGAACACTAGATAGATCAGGCCTATATAATAATCTAATCTCTTAAAACATCTTGCCAGCTCAGCTCCTCCGTTAGTTAGTGCTATTAGTTGTTAGTATTGATCTACAGTCTCCTTTCAGAATGGACACCGGGGAAAAGCTGTGATGGCCTCTGGACAGCGGGGTCATCACAGGATCCCCTTCACATGAACTTACTGGAAACAGTCCTACCAGTCAAACCATTTTATTGTATTCAGGCTTTGACATTGTTAACTTTCAGAGGTCGAGGATATCACAACTTCACTGCTTTTATAACTTGTATCCTGTCCTGATTTCTGAATAATATGTACCAAACAAGCTGATATGTTTTTTTAAATGTGTTTAATTAATTAATTTTTAAAATAAGTCAACGTCTTGTTGAACAGCAGGTATTTGAGAGACTCAGTAAAACGAACTAACAACATCCAGTACGTTCTTAATGTCTGCTAAATTCGTTGCTACAATGCTGAATACCTGTCTTAAGGAAAACTTTGTCTGTAGCATGTAGCAAATGAAGTGTTGCTCCTAGACACAGATAAAGCCAAGTTTTCGTCTTATCTATTTTAAAAAGGAAAAAAAAAGTGTACAATGAAACAGTATGTGGAAAACCACTCCATGATGATGCTCTTTGCACCTAAGTTGAGCTGAACATACAAAGCTACAGCCTTATCCAGCTGTCTAACTTCATACCTATTACCAAAACTGATTTATAGATCAAGCCTATTTTAATTAAAGGTGTAGTTTATAACCATATAGCTCTGAAACTTGGTAGCGTTAAATCTGCTAAATTGTAATCTTGAAAATTGTCACTAATTAGGGGGATTACTTCACTTCTTGATATTTCACACATCCAAAACAGGTAGCGTCTGTGGGTCCCTGATGACCTCTCCAAATGACTTTTTAAATGGCAGAATTTTTAACATCATGATTGCAGCATCCCCTAGGGATTATCACGAATTGCTTCATCTTTTTGCAAGAACAGAATCAATCAGGCTACATTTTCTCATGATTGGTCATCATTGTCATTAAAAAGTGACTCAGTTTTTTCTCTGTCTGTTTGAAAAAAATATGGCCACATAATGTAAACAGAGTGCAAATGAAAGAGAGAATTGAAGTGGAGTTCTCAGAGTTCCATGTGCAAATATGCGAGGAATGCTAGCTAGGCCACTGGGAAAGCTGTGTGCATGGCCTTTGTGAGGTCTGCATTTTCACCAGAAGAGGAACAGGCTAAGACCAGGCTTTCAGCCACACGGCTGCATTGAGACACAAGTTCGCTTGAAACCTAACGTGGATTGAATTGAGAGGGAATTTGGTGCCACTGGGAAAGTTGTAATCCTGTTCATCTGAGATGTTACCTCGGCTGTCACTTTCCAAAA
This sequence comes from Electrophorus electricus, assembly GCF_041902795.1. Classification (NCBI taxonomy): domain Eukaryota; kingdom Metazoa; phylum Chordata; class Actinopteri; order Gymnotiformes; family Gymnotidae; genus Electrophorus; species Electrophorus electricus. The sequence continues at coordinate 4,514,288 of NC_137503.1, forward strand.
CAGTTTATAGGAGGCTAGGTGACTCAAAGATAATCATGACTTTGTAATGCTTGCCAGTTTTTGAGATGCACTTAGTGGACACTGAAACCAGTGTTGCCAGTGTTCACAAGAATTATGTACTTCATATCACAACAAGTACTCGACTATTAAGATTGATGACTGAGTGCTTTCCTTATATTATATCCTAGTAGCTGTCTTATAATCAGTCCTTTGCCTTTACCGATACAGTATTGAGATGTTATTCCCAGTAGAGACAGTAGAGAAGACTGAGTGTTTTTCTTTAACAATGAGTAATTTCACAATGCTTTCTAATAAACTGTCAGGTTATTACAATAAAACAATTGATATATGAATTGATATGATGCTATTCAATGACATTGTTAATGTGCAGTCATTGTTAATGTCTGGACTTGAGGTATAGCAAAACTAGGTTGCAGCTAACTTTAAATCACAGTATATAGTTCAGGATTTTTGTAGAAATGAGTGAAATATCTTTAAAAAAAAGTCCCTAAAGTGTAACCTGATGTTCATTTACTGTGTGTTTGGGAACCAGAACTATAGAACATGGAATGGGCGATATACTTTTCCCCCTCCCAGAGTGCTTTACAAGCTGCAAAATGCCATTTCATCAAACAAATCCTGTACTACAGAGATTCTGATGATCTCAGCATCAGGAATAGCATGCAAACGTTGCTGTGTGTTTGGTGGATATTTTTGTGCGACGGGTTTCAGTGATCTGTAGTGGCATTTGCCCTCAGTCATCCCAGGGCTCCGTGTGCAGTAGGACAGACCTAGCAACCACCCCCCCAGTTCTCCCCCATCTGCTCACACATCAGCAGAACCGTTTCATCTGCAGATGACTCTGCCTGGCTGAACCGATTCCTCTACACATGACTTTGACTGGAACAACTGGCTGAAACGTGGAAGCTTAATCAACAGGCTATGAAAAACTCCCGTGCAGAAAACAAAACAGCCAGCTGGGGTAGCAACTAACATGGGGCATGTTTTAATGTAAAATGTACTATTTCTGAGACTGTGTCTTATTTTGAATAATGGGTTTGGTTGTTGTTTTTTTGTGGATGTGTATTCTGCACTGTGTGCTAGTATCAGGGAGCCCCAGTATGGATTCTTTTAATCCATCTATTATGCTGTATCTGTGGTGTACTATCTGTATCATTACTATATAATTTCTATATTGTTATTAATAATGTTTGTTTGATAAAAGGTTATTAATTAAAAGGTTATTAAAAGAGCATTAAAATGAGAATGAACATATCTTTGTGCTTCATTCTTTTGGTTCAGTAGTGCGTTAAAGCTGTGGCTGTGGTCCTCTGCACTGGAATAAGCTTCTGTATGGGGGTGTGTAAACCGTCAGCAAGTCGACAGGCTGCTGTCTGAACCAAAAACAGCAGCAGCGTTAGGCTCAAAATGCCACATTTATGTCTGTCTGTAAATATTGGACCAAAAAGGTCTCAGCATCGTGGCTAGTAATGTGGAAGGGTGATTGCAAAACATGCTTTTATTGTTCTCTTACTTTTGGCCCGTGTTCCTTTTTTATGTTCTTAAATGGTAATCAGAAGGTTGCAGGTTCAAGCTCCACCACTGCCAGTTTGCCACTGATGGGCCCCTGAGCAAAGCCCTTAACCCTCAGTTGCTCAAATTGTACTCAGACAGAAATGTAAGTTGCTTTGGAGAAAAGCATCTGCTAAGTGCCATAAATGTAAATGTAAAGGAGTGAAGATGGGTAAGCAAAAACCGGATCTATTTGAAGGTACTTGGAGTCATATGATGAGCTTTTGTAATGTGACACCGATTAACGCCTGAGAAATCTCAAATTTTTTTAGTCAGTGTCATGAAAGCATAAAGGGTGTAAAATTTCTGCTCTCTGAGTGCTTCTGCTTCTCGGCCTGGTGCGTAAGGAAAAAGCACCAGCTCGTGAGGTTGTGATGTCTGCCATGGCCTTCTGTTTCCCAAGATTGCACTCACAGACATGGATGCATCACGTCTGGTGGTCACTGTAAATAGTTCACCAGATGTGTCATGTTTTCAATGACTTGTCTAGTTTTGTAAGCAGATGCTGGAAGGGAGTGGAGACGTAACTACAGGTTTTGTATCACTAATTGTCCTGTTCACTGTTGGTTTGGTGTGGCCAGTAGCCACAGCGAGAAGAAATGTCACCTTCATAGCTGTGATAACATGATACTTGATGATTTTTAATGATATTAATATTTAGGGAAATGAAAATGGCCAGTTCACACCTGAATTCTTAGCCATGCCGTTAAAATTTAATGTTTTTGACTGGTCACATGTATTTAAAAGTTGCCATGCGAATTACTTGCCACAATTAATATTAAGAGAGAATCTAAATAAATTATGCAGTGATCTTTGCTTTGCTCTTGATTATTGCTGGTCAGTGCAGTAAGGTTTTTTCTGTCTAGATTATTTCAATATGTAAGGTATGGTCATGTGCACTATAGATGAGGTCTATGATGGTACTGGCACAAAATTTCTGACCACTTTCTTGGCAAAGTCCATGAGTGTTTGGGTTTTTCTGGTAAGGTGACAACTTGTAGTGAAAACTGTGATTGCTCTGTGAATTCACTACACAGTCTCCTGGGAAAGACATGGAGTTGCTCTGTGAAATAGGGCTGTCCTCCAACAACCTGGCCCTCGTTTTTCTGTCTCTCTCTCTCTCTGTCTCTGTCTTTGTCTCTGTCTGTCTGTCTCTCTCTCTCTGACAAAGACAGATCCTCCCACACACAACTGCATGATCAGTACAAACAATAACTGCAGTTTCTGCTGGCTGGCAGTGGTTGACATGTTATAAAGGATCATTCTTTTTCTGATTGTCTTTGAAATACATTTCTTGTTTCTAACTTGTATTCAGAAAAAAATGCCTTACATTTTATACCATTTCTTTCAAACTACATCTTCATGCTATTTTGTTTTTGTTTTTTGTTTTCTTTCTTTTTTCAAAGCAACATTAAATCTAGTGTGAGCTTAAAATGTTACCTGATTCTCTGTATATCATATATCTGGGAATGCCTCAGTTTACTGCATCACATTACTGAATGTAATTCTTTATAGCCTCTCATTATTAGGAAAGGACAAAACCAGTGTTTTCTTTTGAGCGTTTCCTTTGAATGTGTGCCATTTGATGCCATGCAGTTGTGTTGACGGGTGGCGGTGAGGGGTCACGTTTGTCACTTAGTGACAGTGTGGTTGTGGGTCACGCTGGGAAGGACGCACGTGCTGCAGACGCCCTCCACAGGTGGCTCCTCTATCCCCTCGCTACCTCCACTGCCGAGTTCCTGTGGGGAGGCTTTTGTGCCTGTGGAATGAGCGCAATGTTAGGCATGCCTGCCCCAACGCCTGAGGGACCGTGCCTGCCAGCGGCCCCAGACGGAGCTGCCCAATGGAGCCCCCCCCCCCCCCAGTTCCCCCCCGGTTCCCCCCCAGGGCCTTGCAGACTGCCTTTTATTCTTAATTAGCTCTGTTATGCAACGACTGTGACCAGGCTTGCCACTGGCTTAAGGGAAGCCTTTATACGTGGTCACCAAAGTACACCAAATTCAATTATTCTGGAGTCGAGGCCATGTTGCCAGATCCCAAAGGTTATTCACATGAGTTCAACCCTGTCTCTGTTGTTTGGCTCCTCTGTTTTCATGCTTTTTTGGGTGGGGGTCATGGGGATTTGTGTGTGCGCGCGTGTACGTTCTTGTTAAAGGGCTTGGTAAACATGTCATTGTTTAATGTGTTGTCCGCTGTTGGTGTTTTTGTGTGTGGGTGTGTACTCCTATTGTACTCTTATGAATATATTATGTTGAACAAAGGGTTCAACAAAAATCCTGGAGGTTAATTTTGACAAATTTGTGGTCCTATTCAACATGTCTTAAAAATAAATGGCCTGAGGTCTGTTTGATTGTGGATATTTAGTTATTGCCTCAAAATATCACCATTTTGGGCTCTAGACGTGTACTGGTTAATACTGCATTGTGACAGTGATGTTACTGTTACATTACAGTTTCTCTTATGACTGTGTAGCTGTAATCTTGAAGACAAATACATAATGTTTGCAGCTCCTCGTACAGCGATAATAGGTTGTGAAGAAAGGGATATATTTCTTTGGTCGTGTGTCTGTGCACCATCTCCTGAGCTTGGTATGCCAAGGTTGGTGCTTCTTCATTCAATGAGAGGAAAGGTTGATCTTGGGGAAATCACAACAACATCCATGTGCAGAGGCTCCCGCCCCGCGCTGAGCCCACACCTCACACCCTGGTCGCACTGGCTAGGTATGCTTGTTCACGTGCAGGTCATGCCAGGAATGCTAGCCGAGCAGGATCTTCCGAACTCAGCATGGCTGCTTACACTGGAATCTTCGCAACTGGGTGTCTAGGGGTGGGGAAAGAGATCGTGTTGGGGATCTCTCACGAAATCATTCAAATCTTCAGTGCCCTGGCAGCCAGCATGTGAGCATGTTTCCAGTGTGGCCCACAGGAGGTTATTACCCAACTCTGCGTCCTTTATCAACAACTAGTATTGAGCAACTGTTTTCCCTCAGCGATTCCATCACTTGAGAGTTTTGCCCTTCTGGCCCTCACCATGCTCAGTCATCCCTTTGCCTACCAGCGCGATCACCTGCACGGAAGGGTGGCCTCTTGTGCGATCACAGACAGTGGCTAAATGCGTCCAGAGACAGCTATTCCCCAGTTGAAGAGTGGCGGGTTACTTATAGTAGACCTATTTACATAAGATGCTGGGCATGACAGAAGGAGGGGATGTGTGTCTCGTACCGCCTGACGCCCAGCTGCCTGCCGACAGCTCGCGTACTCTCTCTGAAACGCAGTGGCATTCCTCTCAACCTTGTAATATGGCTTCTTTTGAGCCGGGAGTGGAGTTTTCAGATGGACGCTTGCGGGCACCCGTTCTATACTGTGGGCCATCTGCAGGAGGCCTGTTTGAGTTAGCAGGAGATGGTTTGGTTATTTGTGGTTCATATTAGAGTTAAAAGTGGGGCATACAGCTTTTTCTGTGACGGCTCCATGACCATCTATGACCAGGTCTAAACTTGGGAGTCTGCATTTGCTTTGTTTTGTTTGTTTGTTTGTTTTTACTTTTTTGAACCTGGGATATGAGCTGTTTAAAATTTGAGCATGACAAAAATGTTAATGTCATGTCTGACAGCAAAGCATCCTCTTCAGAATGGATGCAGTGTGTAATGAATGAGTGAAACAGATGGGTGATGTGTTTAGAAAGAATAGGCATGAATACCATTAATTAGCTTGAAAGCATGGATATAGCAGGATCCCATTCTGGGATATTGCTGTGAGGGCTGGATTTGTTAGAGGTTTGTTTATTTGTTTGTTTGTTTGTTTGTTTGGTGTTTTTTTTTTTTTTTGTAATTTCAAAAAATGTTTGATATTGCATATATTTCTTAAAACATCTGTGTGAGTATAAGAAGTTTGGAAGGCTAACCAACTAACTGAGCAACTGATTTTAGGAGCGTTTGGTATTGGGTTGGTTTTATTGACCCTGTTAACTGCTGATCTAGTGAACATTTGTAAGTTCTTGAATGTAGACTAAATGACATTACAGACTTGTTCTGATGGCATTTGATGGAATATTAATGAAATTCTCACTGCAGTAATTTTTATCTTCATTACTATAACCTGGTTATCGGATGCAAATTCTTCAAGGATTTTTTTTAAACAGTAAAGAATAAATGTAAGTGGAAAAAAGTGAATCTTCTATGGAGTGTATATATGAATGAAATTGACCAATGTATTACTTTTTGTAGATTTCGTAGCCTAATATGACACACAACCTTGTATTCAGATGATTATATTACTTGAACTTCATTAACCTGTGAATGGATAGGAGTACACGATGATATTTCACAAACAATCCAGTCATTCAGCCAATCACAGCATGCCATAGGTGTGACCCAGAATCCCCAGCTGTGCTGGATTCTAACAGTGTGTCCCCACTGCTCCGGCAGAGTTCTGGCCTACATGCTGATACTTCAATTGCCCTTCGGTCTGCCCCCGAAACCCATGAACAGCGTATCTTGCAAAAGCGGCTATTTGCAGTTGCTTCCCGCTTGGGTTAAGAATTTTAGAAGGACAACAGAAACTGGACACTGCTGATATTAGCTTTCCCTCCATATTGACATAACTGTTGATGAGCAGAACTAATTTCTTTTACATACAGTTGTAGAAGGCTTTGTTCAGGTAAACCCTTTTTTTTCTGATTGGGTCACCGTGTCATGTTTTAAAGAATTAATTTGCATAATGTTCAGCTCAACAGAACTTGGTCCCATGATTTCACATGCACATGAGGTATATCTGTGCTGGAACGGATGCAAATGCAGTCTAAGACTTGGTCTCTTCACTTGAACTGTGTGTGGTGTGTACGGTTGAAACTCTGCAGTCATTCACTTTGTTGCTATTGAGAGTGAGTGAAGACTTCGTAACAGAGCTTTAACGGTACAGTTACATCAGTGGCAAAAAGTGCGACATTAAATCCCACAGAAACGGGGCCACCCTTGATCATGGCGGCAAGTTGTCTAAATGTAATATTGGATTCATTAAACCAACAAAAGCGTCCTCGTAAAGTTATACAGAGCCGGTCAAACCGCATGAAAGGCCCTGCATACAGCAACAGCGTTTGACTTTATTAGCTTACAAACGTGTGGCTGCCAAATCCAGTCTTGCTACTGGACTTTGCACAATGGGGCAAGGTGTACAGAGCAAGGAGCACCAGGCATTAAAGACAGGCCTTTCTCGCTTGCTATAATTAAGTTTATTTGGGAATATTTTTAGGGAAACACGTTCTTGACTAGGCATGCAGAGGTTCTTGTTTTGGAGCGTCTTAATTTGCGGCTGGAATGTTGGTCCGGCCCTTTGTTGTTGAAGATGGCACGATCGACGGGGCTGCTGTCCAGACTGGACGTTCGGACTAGGCTCCGATTACACATGCCTTTCCCACCAGGGAAAAGAGTGTCGCTCTGGATGGAAATATCCCACTAGGAAACAGCAATGAGGGAATGCGACAGGGCAGATTATAATAGAATTAGCAAATGGCTCTTGCAGAATGCGTTGTGCTTTTAAATTTTAATTTGGGCCTTCACACTAAAATGTATCACACTCCCTGGAGAACGATTCCTGGGAATGTGTCTGTCTCTCTCTGTCTATAGCTTGGTTCTTTCTTTCTTTCTTTCTTTCTTTCTTTCTTTCTTTCTTTCTTTCTTTCACTCTTTCACTCTTTCACTCTTTCTTTCACTCTTTCTTTCACTCTTTCACTCTCTCTCTCCCCCTGCCTGAAGAGAAAACAATCCTAAAATGGAACATGTGAAAACCAAGTTGCTGAATTTTTCAAATATCCAGTAAAAGGCAGAGCGGTTGTTCATGAGTCTGTAGAATAGCTGTGCTTTTTCCCAGCAGCTAACCTCTGTCTAAATGACTTTTTGTCAAGCCCTTCTTCTGTGCTCTATTGACTTTAATCCACCAGTTTTTGAAATAAACAAAAATGTGTTTGTTTAAAAGTTACTTGTTCCCTCTTCCTTTCCTACTGAAAGAATCTTTGAGAAATTCCAGAGTCTTAAAATAACTCGGGCTCATCACCCTTCTTCTGTCTGATGTAGGCGGCTTTGGGGAGTCAGCATGCGGAAGGCTCTGGGCCCTCGCCTTTGGCCAGTGCTGGTTTCCTCTCGGGAAGAAAGGCGTGGTATGGGAAGATTATCTCGCTCCGAGCACACAGGGTCTCTCAGGAACTGAAAGAAAACATTTGGCAAAACTCACAAGTGACCGTTGTGCTAATTCAAGACTGCGCTTTGTTCCCAGTCCCTATGTAAACCTTGGGCTGGAGTTATCGAATGGGTATGCACTTTTGGTAGGAACCAGTCCCATATATCCAGGTAATAATGAAAATGTCGGCTTTCAAAATCGAGTGATCTCCTTTTGTGGAGTAGTCTCGAGTGACTCGGTTTTTTGACGCTGCTTCCGCAACTAGGTGGCATCTATATGTTTCATTGCTTATATTGAGCCCAGTCTCTAGTATTTATCAGTTCAGAAGAACGGCAAAGCCTGGATTATGTGCTTAAGTGCGGCTCTGTCGATACAGAGCCGGGGTTTTGCAGTCCGGCATGCTGTTGTTTTTGAAAGCCTTGCAGAAAGAGGAAACTGCTGCGCGGTTCCTGGTGAGAAAGCCGGGTGGTCCTGTTTCCTGTCAGAGGTTCACATCTCCCGTCATGTCTAAGCACGTAGTTTGTGTCAGAGGCTGAGCTGGACGCGCCACGTATGTCTGTGCTTGTTGGGAATGTTTTTTTTTTTGAGCCTAACAGGAGACTTGCTATGTAAAATGAGGGGTAGAACAAGGAGTGTTTGCACTAGTGCAGCATCATGAAGGAGAGTTATATATTTGTGTTGTATTGTTATATTATGTTGTACTTTATATTATGTAGATGAGTGAGTTCCCTTATGCTCTCTTCTATAGCCCAGTGCATATTTCTTTCTCTCGCCCTCTGATCTCCGAGTGCATTTCAGTGTCGAGCTCTTGAGAGGGCCATGGTGCTCTGGGCTTTCCAACTTTCCGTCTGCCCACTCCTGCCTGCTACTGCCTGTGATAGCCTTTCTTAGTCCTGTTCGCTTTTTAAGTGTGCCCAGAGCTTCTCCGGTCAGGGAGCTTCCATGCATTTGCCCCTCTGAGAGGTAAAGCGTGTGTGTGTGTGTGTGTGTGTGTGTGTGTGTGTGTGGATGAGAGAAACGGAGACACAAACTGTGGCATTGAATGGCTGTGTTTTTACAGCCTGACTATGGAAGCTTCGTCTATTTTACCGTTCTGGATTCATTTTTTGAGGCCTTTTGGTAGTATGAGCAGTAGCAAGCGGAAGATTTATTTATTTTTTTTGTGCTGAAATGCTCATCTCCTAGAGATCTTAAGCAGGTGTAGCAGACTCAAAGAACCTGAACCAGGATATACAAGGTTCCTACAGATCGCCTGAGAACATCCTGTTTAGTGTAAAGAAAAAGCCCAGTACATACAGCAACAGGGGATAGTTTTTAGAGATCTTTTACCCTCTATAAACTTCAGATGAATTTTCCTACTCGTCTGAACACACCTCCTGAGAGGAGTGGGGTGAAAGATGTGGCAGAGTGTAGATTAAATGACATTTGTATGATATGGTGTTGTGAAAAGTAAGAGCTTTTACTGTATTTAAAAAAAATTTTTTTTACTACTACATTATCTTCATCTTCCTCAGCTGCTTCTTCCTCCATGTGGGGGGGATACAGGGAAGTTTTAAAAAGTGCATTACCTTCAATATATATTTGATAATACTTTGTGTATAAAGCATTACAAAAGAGTTTTTAATTTAATTTAATTTTAATAGCACTGTTTTTTGAGATAAATGACTTGTATATATCTGTTAATGACTTCACATTTCTTGTATTCATGTTGCTGAGAATTATTAGGGATGGGTGTAGCACTGTTTGTCTCTGCTGAGTTTAAATCTCCTAAAATCTGTTGGAGTGTTGATCTGAATTTCCATGATTCCTATTTTGGACAGTTCATTCACTGCTCAGGTAGATCAGCTGTGTATGTTTGTTTGCAGAAAGAACCTTTATCAGTACAATCAATACATTTAGCTCAGGTTAGACCAGTGCAGTGTCACACAACGTAATCATTATTTTAAAAAGGCTGAGAAGTATGGCTACAGTTTATAATGTATTCTGGTACTGTTCAGTAATTATTGACAGCACCTAATTTTAAAGTATATATTCGCATCTTACCCACTCTTTTAAGATAGCTTTAGCAGTTCTTTAGAAAACGCTCTGAAATTCCTATTTATCTTGTTGAACAGGATTGACGTGCTTACAGGTGCTCTGTGTTGAATTGAGTAAGAAAATGGAATGACCACCGCAGTCTTGATAGGCCTGAGGTGGGGCCGTGTGTGAACATCTGTATCAGCACAATCATCCTTCCTCTGCTCATAAGAAAACTGGCCTGCACTAGAGTAATGACGACATTTGTTTAGTTTCTGATGGACTGCGGAACCTGGAATCCGCTAATCCCACCATTTGGAACCTTGACTCACCCTAATGCCACCTGCCAACATCATGCAAAAGTACTGCAATCCATCCAAATATTGGATATTTCTGAAAGGTTTCTGATGTGTGTCACATGTCGGCATGAACATATATTTGAAAGCAAGGATGTCACAGTCCAATGACAAAGATCGGCATCGGGACCGATCGAGGCATTGTGTAACTGATCGGTGTCGTCTTTATTGTGCACGAAGCTAAGCCTGATCCGTTGTTTAACGTCAGCGGTCACACACGTTGTAAACGCAGTTTGTGGCAGGATGCGACTAATATGTCTGCAGTATGGAAATATTTTAAATTGGAGAGTGGAACCAGTCCAACAGCCACGTGTAATATCTGCGATGTGAGCATTTCGTGAGGCGGTAGTAACAGAGTTGTATTAAACAATACCAATTTGATATGGCACCTAAAAAACACTCAGAGGAATACAGCGAGGTTAGCCAGGCAAAGGTGGCACCGAAGCAGCACACACTAGAGGAAACTTTTAAAAGAAGAGAGACATTTTCAGTGACATGGCCAAACATTTAAAGAAAGGGTCAATTAATTCATTGTGTTGGATGACCAGTGTATTGCTATGGTAGAAAATGTAGGTTTTAATCATCCCTTTTGTAGCCACAGCACTCTTACCCTCTCGACACTGTATTTCAGACACGTCCCTACCGGAGATTTACGACAAGGTTTGTGACAACCAGCGAGGTCTTTTTATCTCACGTGACTGCTATTGGCTTTACCACAGCTATTTGGAGTTTTGATGTTTCCCTAATGTCATTACTTAGCCACACGGCACACTGGGTCAACTCTCTTTTGATTTAAAACGTGCCGTGTTGCATACTGCAGAGCGCGTAAAACAAGCAATCGCACAGCACCGGACACACGCGAGGACAGCTGTAGGGCGTTTTACGCGTTCACCGATGGCCTACGCGTATCTGAAAGATACCCAGGTCCATATGAGAATGTCAGGAAAATACAAATATCAAAGGAAGGACAATTTACTCAGCACTCGCTGGTACAATACAGAAAGTACTGTATGAATTGTGTATGCAGCCAATGACTCCTGTAAGGTGCATGTTCGCCGCACGTGTGTATTCCCGCTCGACGACTCCAGTGTCCTGAACGCGCTATGGAGGGAGATGGACCACGAGAACAGTGTGTCCTTAGAATGGAGAGACTCTCCTGGACTAGGTATTCCAGCTTCCGCTGATGTGTCTCGACTTTACAGCAGTGTCTCACATCTGTTCTTAATGGCGCTCTTGGTCTGACTGCAGCAAGCCATGTTCGGTTGACCTGTTTCAGCCTTGATTATCACAGGTCAGAGAGATCATGGGGTGCACTCGTCAGAAACCTAACACTAATGCATTTTTGCTGTCGCATACTATTGGCTGGAAGATTGATTGGCTTGCCTTTTTTTTTTTTTATTTAGAATGTTGGCTAGTATCTTGAAACTTTATCAGAAAACAGACCCTCAGACCTGTGTGCCCTACAGGAGGCTAGCTTTTTGTGTAGCACAACAGATCGTATACCGTAGTGCACTTGTCTTGCATGTTAGCTACACCCCCCCCTCTGACCGCATTAAAATGTCAGGAATTGCACCATGATGACATCATTGTGATTTGAGAAGTCATTGCTAAGGAACTGTGAATCTTATGGATGAAAACACTTTGGGGATTAATAATGCTCGTCACTCTTGTCTAGTTGTGCATTGTTAAGAGCTTCTATTTCTTTTCTAGAGTTAAGAACTCTTCACATTTGTGGCTGTTCCCTTTGGTCTGATGTATTTTGGGAATGACTGATATTGTACATTTCAGTGCTGTAAGAATGTAATGTGTGAGGCTGCAAGCACCCATATGACAAACTAGATGACGATTAGCGGTTCATAGTACGTGCAGCAGCGTTTCTGCCATTGCTGGCATGCTGATCTGCATTGTGAATTGCACAGACCAAGTGAATGTAGTTCACCATCAGCCCTTTACAACAGTTTAGTGATAGCGACCCAAATCAAGAGTTTAATTCGCTAACGGTAATGGGTGTAACAATGTCGGATTATTTATTTATTTTTAATCTTGAAGATACGGATTATGCGTGTCATTTCCCAGTCAGATTTACACTGTCCTGCTGATTGCTGCTGGGATTAGCAAGTGTCTTTTGCAGATGTTTTATATTATTTCTATCTTCAGAATAGTGATTCATAAATGCCTAGACAAAAAGGGCCTGTGAGATCCGTGTTCCCACGCAGTCTGGATGGATTGATTTGTGGGACTGCAAGATGGAGACGGATGAGAGGCTGTCCCCTCCTCAATGTGTGGAAAAGAGATGAGAACTGGGTGCTGGAATTCACTTCACTTATTCCTGTAAGATCCAAGAAATTTCCTTCAACTCCAGAGCGTCCTCAGGGTTTCTCTGCAGAGGTGAAGGTTCCATGCTGGTGACACAGCTGAACCCTTATTTTACTGATGCAACCTATAACTGCATATAAGCAAAGTCCATCCAGCTAACTGAGGTACGAAAACAATTATCTCCTGTCCAACACCAGTTAATTGGTGTAGCATTCTTCATTTATTTGTTACATCTAAGGTAACAAGCACCAGTTTTTGTCTGTTTGTTTTATAAGACTAGAGGTGAATTATGGGTAACTCTAGTCAAATGTGCTTGGCATCCCTCTGGTTAAAATGTGCTTGGCATCCCTGTGATTTGGCACGGATTGGAAGGGTTGGCAGTGTGAAGTGCCTGGTGTGTTTTCCCTGCTCTAACCCTGAGCTGTGTACTCATGTACATGTGAAACAGGAGGCCCTCAGTGTCCAGGCACTGTGCCTCAGGGCCCCACTACAGATCTGCCCTGCTCCCGCTGGAATGTGTTTATGGGCTGTCTTTTCCTGCCGAGTGTGTGCAACACCCGTGTTTGACCTGCGGGTTAGGAGACCAGCAGCCGCCGACCCACTGAACTTGCATTCATTAGAGATGTCGAGGGATTTTCCACATTTTTCAGACGCCAGCACAACTTTGTTCCACTAATGCTCCTCTTTCAGCTGAAACTCTTCTTCACTATCCTTGCATCACCGGCACTCGCCATCCCGTAACCTTTTTGTTAATGGCTTTGCATTAAAAGATGTTCAGTGCTTTGGGCACAATTCGGCAAAATGGCTCAAGTCTTGTTTCCAGAAAGGAATTTCTTTAAGCAGGTCGTTTGGTTTAGAATCAAGCCTTAGCTTCTGCCTGTTATGCAGAGAGACAGCTGGTCTCTCATGAATGTGCTTACTGTGTGGAACACCTTTATGGTATGTGCTCTTCTCATGTTGTGTTCTCTCTCCCCCCTGCAGAATCACCAAGCCCCTGACCTTTGCTGACTGTGTGGGTGATGAGCTTCCTCTGGGATGGGAGGTTGTGTATGACCAGCAAGTGGGCGTCTACTACATCGACCACATCAACAGTAAGTACGGCTCCTGCACTCAATCGTTCACCTGTGCATAAACACCCATGCCATGGGCCTCTGCTCTCTTAATTCTGCTTTCCTGTTTTCTTAAGGAATAGAACAGGAACGGCTCTTAAACAGGACATTGTGTAATCCATCATTTTTCCTGCGGAGGCAGAGAGTGTTGATGCAGTAACGCTCTGAATATCCAGGTGGCTAATTTGCCTGGGGCAGTAGGGTCACAGCAAGGGATTATGGGGAATGAAGTTCAGTGAATGCTCATCTAGCAACCAACAAGTCGACTCCGCAGAAATTCTACTGGCTTCAGATGTTCAGGTAGCAGTGGTGGGCTGCTGATGTCGTGCTCCTCTGTCCCTCCAGAGACCACCCAGATCGAGAACCCACGAACACAATGGCGTCAGGAGCAGGAGCGCATGCTGAAGGAGTACCTGGTGGTGGCACAGGAGGCCCTCAACGCCAAGAAGGAGACGTACCTGATCAAACAGCAGAGGCTGCAGCTGGCCCAGGAAGAGATGCAGCTCTTTAACCAGCTCAGCCAGGACGACAGCCGCTCCATCACCAGCTGTGAGATTATACCCACATATATACACACACACACACACACACACACACACACATACATACACACACACACACACATACACATACACACACACACACACACTCTCTCTCTCTCTCTCTCTCTCTCTCTCTCTCTCTCTCTCTCTCTCTCTCTCTCTCTCTCTCGCTCACACGTACACTCAGTCGATGGCACGATGATGCAAGCACACAGGCTGCCGCGGATCGTCCAAGGCGTTTCTGTTGCTGGTTGGAACCCTTGCCATTTCTGATCTCCCCTTCTTACCTCCACCCTTCCTCGTTCTCGCGCCTCCTCTACTGGGTTCTCTCTCTCTCTCTCTCTCTCTCTCTCTCTCTCGTTCTCTCTCTTCCTCCTCCCACTGGGTTCTTTCTCACATTTCCTCCCCAACTCACTCGTCCTTTTCCGCTTGCTCTCACTTTCAAGTCTACTTCTTTTCTCATCATGAACAACCCTGCCAGTGCATACATCTGCCACAGGTTTGATCAATCTGTATTAGAAACATGGCCATCATAATTTGTCGCTGTTTGGTGAATGTGTATATTATTCGCTTCCTAACTATATGTGAGCATGAGACCCACTTGGTCCATGTTGGCATTGGCGTTACCTCCCTTTAGTTCTCGGTTTAATGAAATGTTTGCCGTTTTACTCGATGGTCACAGATTTTATGGTTTCACTTGGAAGACTCCGGCTAACGGAGTGGACATAAAGGGCTGCCTCACCGCTGACTTGCCTCAGTCGGTCCTGGGCTGTCCAAGCAGGCTCCAAATAACGGACCCCCTTCATGAAATGTCTATACAAAATAAACAGGACTGATGAGAAGCTACCTATTACACTCACACATTTGGAGGTTTTTCTCCCCCTCCTGAAACATGGCTGTTATAAATATTCGCCATTGGGGTATCCTCTTTAACATGGTATTGTTGTTAATAAGGGTGACAATAATTCAAGACACATTCTGCCTGTTTTCTAAGGCATACAGCATTCCTCACAGTGCAGTTGCTGTGCTGCTTTAGTCAGTATGCTTTAATTTTATGCCCAACAGAACAATTTGCTCCAGCAAATATCAGGTTTGCAAATTCCATTTTGCTGAACTTAAAAATGAGACACCTGGTCATAAAAACAATTTTCAGCCTTTGTGTGTTTCCTGAGAATTAAAAATCCGAACTGCGGACACTCGATGTGATCTCCTGTGGCCAAAGTGGGTTTTAGCTGACACAGCAGAGTGTGTCACAACACACACTGCATCATTCACTGCTCTTATTGTAATACCACAAGAACAGAATCGAATTGAATTTCATTGACTGCATTTATTTATTTTTTTGCATTTACCTTCTTTATTCTATTCTCTCCCTCTTTCTTTATAAATCTCTCTCTCTCTCTCTCTCTCTCTCTCTCTCTCTCTCTTTTGTAGCACACTCTGGCTCTTCAAATGCAAAATATGACCCTGACCAAATCAAAGCGGAAATTGCCTGTAGGCGTGAGCGGGTAAGTCATTATCCTCGAAAACAATGCTTCGCACGTCACACCTAGTAGGGTCCTGTCTGGGGTGGAACGGCTGGGGCTCTTGGTGGGTGGGTGTATGTGAGTGTGCATGTGCATGCATGTATCTGCAGTGTAGTGGGTGGGATGTGAGCAGCTGTGTGTGTGTGTGTGTGTGTGTGTGTGTGTGTGTGTGTGTACACGTGCGGACATCAGCCACATGTTTGTGCACATCAGCAAATGTTTCATTTCCTGTGGATGGGTTAATCAGTCATTCCAGTGCCTCTTTGGTCACTGGTGATCAGGGTTTTGTTTTGTTTTTCCCCCCTCCCTTTTCAGGAGACTTTTATTTTGTAGACCTCAGTCAGAGACTAGGGTGGAACTGGAATGTCTTTTGTTGGAGGGTGGTGGGGTGATGAGTGGGATAGGCCATTTCCTCTTCCTGTCTGTGTGTGGTTGGAGGGGGTGGTGGTGGTTATGCATTTCTATATTTTATTAATCATATTTATTTTAATTAAACTTTCATTTCTTTTGTTTAGTTTTTATTAAATTCGTGTTTTTGTTTTTAATTTAATGTAACTTTTCATTTTTGACTGTTTCATTTCTTTCGTAAAGCGCTTTGAATTGCCACTGTGTATGAAAGGCACTATAAACATAAGTTTGCCTTCCTTTGCTCTTCGTGTGAGTGGGTGTTTTTTCTGGCTATTTAAAATGCATCTATTTGAGATGCATTTTTTTTTGTTTGTTTGTTTATAAACAAGTTTCATTGTTGGAAGCTGTGTGCGTGCGTGCGTATGACGGTGCGTGTGTCATCCTTCGGAAGATATAATATCATCTCTCTTGTGTCCACAGCTCTCCAAGCTCAAGCAGGAGCTGGCCCAGATGCGACAAGAGCTTCAGTACAAGGAAATGGGAGTAGAGACCCTACAAGAGTAGGTTTCACACACACACACACACACACTTGCTAACAAATCCAGTTTCAAACGCGGCTCCTTGTCTTTTGTGCTTTTGTCTAGAGACTCCCATTCTCAGTTTAAGTATCTTGGACGGGCCTCCTCTTTATACTAAGTTTCCTCTGTTGTGAGCGTCTGCATAATCTACAAGTCCAACATGTGAACTGCAGCTTTGCTTTTGGTGCTTGGTAGGATATAAGGCTTTCTGTGTCATCTGTATGGAGCTTTGCTCAGCTCCGCAAATGTCTCTCTGCTTGGTACCTTATTTAAGTCTGCAGTGCACCTGCAGGGGTCATTCGGAATTGTGTTGCTGTTATCCCTGCCCGTCCAAAGGCTCTGCTTCACAAAATGGCTTTCTTAAGCTCTGTCTCCTGCGCCCATTTCCCACTCACGTTTGTTTGACCACACTGCGTTTACGCACAGTAAAAACGGCACGTAAGCATAAGGGAAACTCTGCATGGCCATATCCCAGCATGGCAAGCGATTATGGCAGCAGCAGACCATGAAATCACAGCCTCACTCTGCCTGGACCTCAGTCTATCTTACCAGTGCAGCTCCTCATTTTTATCATTGTTGAAGCAACAAGCCAAACATAGAAATGCATGGTAGAGGTGCTTTCAAATATACACAGTGGAGAAGGTCTGACTGAAGCCCCAAGTCTGCTTTGGTTTTGCTCTCCTGAACGAGCCTTTGGACGAGACTGCTACAAATATATGTCCTGTGCCTCAAATGGATTTTCTTCTAAACCTCAACAGGTGGTAATGATTAAATATATTTTATGGTTGTGTATCAGTGTGGTATTAAGGACTTGAGAAGCACCTGCACGTGTATGTTTGTGTGCGAGTGTGTGTCTGTCTCTGTGTGCGTGTGTGTGAGAGATTCTGTCCTGGAAAAGGAGACTCCACCTCAGGAAGAGGATGCACCAGTGGAGAGCAGAGAGCCAAGGAGAGAGCGAGAGAAGGGAGGGGTATTGAGCGCAAAAACTGCTTGAAAGCAGTTTGGAAATTCGGAGCTATCTAGCAGCAAATTCCTGGTCTTCCTGTGTCCCAGTGAGAGTGCTTATCTCTCAGATAGAACCCAGCTCGAGTGGCTCCCAGAATAGCAGCTCAGCTCGTAGCTTTAGCACGGTGGATGCACCCGCCTTGCCTAGTCATTATTTAGGAAGTGCCCCACACACGCACGCACACACACTCACTCTCAACAAGTTTTTGCTTTCAGAAAGCAACAGGGAAATGCCCCCCCGTAAGTGGCCGTCCTGTGCCCGAGATTCCATCAGAGCGTCTGCAATCCAATCTCTAGAGTGAGAGAGGAGTGCTTTAGGCAGGAGCGGCGCTCCCTGTGGATTCTGTTCTGCCTCTACCCTCACCTGTGCTTCTTTGAGCCTCTCTAATGTGACGGACAGGCTGTTTTCCTCTTAACGAGCGCTGTCGGCCATGTGGGTCAGGGCTGTAATGAGTGAACCGGCTTGGACAGGTCACTGGCATGACGGTAAAATGGGGTGGAGATGCTGGTGACTCACTGACGCGAATAGACTGTGAGGGTGCTTTTTCAGACCTCTGCCCTGCTTGGTGCATTTAGGGTGAGCTTTCCAGACGCTCGCAAACCTCAAACCCTCCCCTGGGATGGAACTGTAGAAAGGCTTTGTCTTTTGCAGTCGGACATGGGGTTTATTGTCATTAAAGATCGTGTGTTCTTTTGAATGAATTAACTTGTAAGTTGTGCCGCGACCCAACATAGCCCTGCTGGATGCGGAGGGGCGGGGTGCTGTGTGGAGGGTGGAGCGGCGTGTGGGGGACTGTGGGTGCGGTGACGAGGGCGGGGCAGCACGAGGGGGTGGGGGTGCCGCGTCCAGGGTGTAGGCCATTCTCCGGGCCAGACTACACACACACACACACAGGCTGCAGGGCTTAAGGGGAAACAAAGCTGTCCTTGTGCGGAGAGAGAGAGGGGAGGGGAGGGGAGGTGGTGTGAGGAGGGGAGAGGAGGTGGTGAGAGGAGGCAAGGGTAGCCGAAGCAGGTGGGCCCCTGTAGTAACAAGCCCCTGGCAGGAGCTCAAAAACTCCTCCCGTGTCTCTCTGGCTGTCTCTGTCTCATTGTTTGAACATTTGTACAGTGCATTCTGATTGTTGAGAGGGCAGGGTTATACAATTTTGTTTAGTTTTTAATTGGTTCGCTCAACTTGTACATTGACGTTTTGATCTTGCTGAGAGTACGAGCGGGTGGAGTGTTTGGAAGGTTAAATATTTGGTCGATGTGTTTAAGCTGATGTGCTTTGAGTAGATTGAGTAATAGATGTGGCCTTGTTTTAAATCACCGGCTTGTTTCACCGATATTTTCAGCCAAAATTCCTTTCATATCTTTTTGTTTATCAGCTTGTTGCTTTTCCTTTGCACTCTTGACTCTTGATTTTCATTAGCTTGGAATTTAATCAAATGACAAATGCTGATATCGCAACACAAGAAACCAAACAGAAGCAACAGCCTGGCACAAAAGAATGTTACTGCAGGAGACCGACTAGAAGCTGCCAGCTGCAGGTGCTGAAATCCAGTCCAGAATGACTCTAGTGCAGGCCAGGCTTTCTTGACCTCCCCAGGAGTAGTATTCTGTTTCTCTAAGCAACATTTAAGTCGTAGCACTCAGGGTGTTTTGTGTTTTTGTGTTTGAAACGAATCACACTGTGAGAAGACAGACGCTGCACGCCGAATCGCTTCAGCGGTACAAGCTCCAGGTTCACATATCTAATTATGACGCCTTCGAGACAGAGGCCGCACCAGTTAAAACCGTATTATTGCAGCGTTGCTGACGGGTGAAGCTCAGGTTCCGAGCGCTTCTCACCCCTGATGGACCAAGTCACACGTTTCTCCAGCATCAGTTCAGAGCGCTCGAGGGTTTGCATGCAGATGTTAGTCTCCTTTCAGACGGGGTTGTTGCATGGCAAATCACCCCAGACCTGCATGCTTTCCCTCGCTGAGGGGTTTTTCCGTGTCCTGTGCTTATTCAGTCTCTCGGCTGTCATGGTAATGAGCTGTCAAAGTATTGCACAGGTCAAGTAACACCCGGTTTCACTTAAATAAGAACTAATGTAATTCCTGTTTCACTATGTAATTGGGCGTGTGTGAAACGAGGTGGTTTGGATTCTTGTGTAAACTATATTTAGGTGTCTGTGTACAAAAATGTTTAGGCATAACAGCTTAAATTCGGGCTGTGAACTAACGGGGTGGGTGAGGTTGTTTACTGCTGTCGGTGCCTGTGTGTGCATCTGGTGGGGCACACACAAACATTACCTGTGTGTGTGTGTGTGTGTGTGTGTGTGTGTGTGTGTCCTCTACCAGAATCGACCGGAAGATGTCCAGCAGTCACACCAACTACAAGCTGGATGAGGCACAGGCCATCGTTAATGAGCTTCGGAGCATTAAGAAGGCCATCAGCTCGGGCGAGAAGGAGAGGCAGGACCTCCTCCAGGTCCGCCATGCCCCCATCACCTCCCAGGGGAGGGCAGTCGCGTGAGCCTGTTAGCCGCGCTTAAAGGCCTGGCTCTCACCTACACACGCTTTCCGGCTTGTTCGCTGTTTATTGTTTTAAGTTCTGAGCTGGAGTTACAGTTCCTTCAGCCTCAAAATATGCTCAATATTGCCACCTAGAGGAAAGCATTTTATCCAAGTTCTCTGGGGTTTCATTTCTTTTTCTTTTTCTCTGTAACCCACATGCATGGCGCACTTTAATAAGAGATAAATGTCTAATCAGTCTTCTGAGTTTTTCACAGTTTGTTTTCTCTTGCAGAGCCTGGCAAAGCTGACGGGGAGTTTTCACAACCTTTCCATCAGTGACTCTATAAATGAGGTGGCCAACAATGCAGAAACCCTGGGTGACTCGTCCAGTTTGCGGCAGCACATGGACACTGGCTGCCAAACAGACCTCATTGGAGAGGTTGGGATTTTTTTTAACCAGAAACAAATTCTGTAAGGATAATACTGGAATATTACTTTTTATGGTTCAATAGTGTTTAAAGGGACAAGCAAATGTCTGAAAAAACTAATCGGTCACTGAAGGAAACATGAAGAGCCATGATGTTAATATACATTTGTTGTAAACAGATTACTCAAAGTCAGATGGAATAATTGGATTTTAAAAAGTGACATATTATAAAAATATATTTGAAATCTTCCACTTGCATGAGTGATCAGTTTTCCAACTGGAAAAGTTTTATCAAACCCGTTTCAGTTTTGTCAAACTCAGTGCAGTCCACAGGCCTTGCACATGCTAGATCTTTACCCACTACTGCAGACCCTTGAACTTTTAATTTGTGAATTTCTCTTTCAGTTCGGCTACCAGGAATCATCACCATTAGTTGACCGAGTCAAACTCAACTGGCAGTATGAAGAGGCCAAGAAGAAGTACGTGTCATTTTCCACACGGTTCCCGGATTGTTGCGTTGCTGAAATGCCGTTTTAGTCTTTTTCCCGTTTTACGTTGGGGTTTTATTCAGGCTGTGGCTTGATCGCAAGGGAATTCAAAAGACACGGCTGTAGTCCGGTGCGTGTGGAGTAGGAGCTCGTCTGCACCGGCGCTCTAAAAGGCTGCCTCTCATGGGAGCGTGTGTGAGCGGAACCCCCGCGTGCTCCGAGAGGCTCCCGGTCATGTGCTCAGTCTGGTGGGTGTGTGGTGGACTGGCTGCGCAGCCACGCTCTGAACTATGACCGAAGTATCGCTCAGTGGTGTGGGCAGCTAACGCGGCTCCGTGTAGGGCTGCCTTTGTTTCACTCCGCATCAGGGACATTGTTACCGTGTCTTACCAAATATCTGCAGCTTGGATTCTGGTTTTTATATTTTATTTTTTGTATTTTCTTTTTTTTAAGTCTTGCTGGTTTGCTGGTGGGCTCATCTGGCTAATCTTAACTAGAAGCCACAGTTGAAGCTGCAGCTTGTTTATTAGGCAGCAGTCCACCGCTGTGGTGGTATGATCAATGACCTGTAACAGTCAAGTATAGACCTACCACATTATTATACTGGCTACAAGCAGACTTTTATTTTACGAGATGCACGTTGCCATAGTGACCACGAGCTATGAGAGAGAGGAGAGGAGGAGGAATGAAGAAAAGGTGGTGGGGGGGGTGGAAACTTGCATGCTCTCAGACTGAGTCATGCCGTCAGAAATCCAAAACACACAAGCACGCATTGTGAACAAAGCTAGTGCCTCTAGTGGCTCACTCATGTTTTACATGCAACTGCTGATACAGACATGTTACACACGTTACATACCATGACCAAAGATGTGTGGCCAGCCCTGCTTTTAGCAAAACAGAGCTTCCAGACACACACCTTAAGCCTTTACCCTTTTAGAGCCATTTTGTCAGCAGTGGAACTTTAATAAAGTATCTTCCAGATTGAGAGCAGTATGTTGGTATGTCCTCTGAAGCACACACACACACACTCACTCACTCGCGCGTGCTCTCTCTCTCTCTCGTGCTTTCTTTCTTTCTACCTACTTCACTTCCTGTCTCTCTCTTCACAGGGTGTCAAGTATCCAGCACCAGCTGGCCCAGTTGGACAGCGCGAGCTGTTCGGGCCGCGCCGAGGCCGACCGCGACCGCGACTGTCTGCAGCTCCTGAGGGAGAAGGAGGCGCTCCTGCAGGAGCTGACGCTGCTCAGCCAGCAGCAGCGCCCCCTGGAGGTCATCCTGCAGCTAGATGAGGAGAAGCGCAGGCTCGAGGAGGAGGTGCAGGAGGCCCAGAGCGCTCAGAGTCACGGCGCCAGCCAGAGGTCAGCAGACGTCACCGCAGCCCCGTCCTGACACCACCCGGCGCAAACCCCGGCCCGTTCCGCTTTAGTTCGGAGACGAACATAAGAACGCGCTTCTGCGGTGGTGACGCACGGTGGCGACGGGGCAAAGCTCCTAGCCGGCAAGCCACTGTGCGGTAATGTGACGGAATGTGCACGAGAATGTTCCTGCTTGCAAATTTAGCTGAAGCGTGTAGGGGAGAGGTTCTGGATTCGGGCAGCCGGACCCGAGGACCGCTGGAGCGTGTGCAGAGAAGGGGCTTATCAGCAAACGGGCATAAAACGGCGGCAGCGAACGGTTGATACCGCATTCCAAAGCACAATCGTGGTGATTTCAGAGTCCGCCAGCCGTGGCGCGTTAGTTTAGATGTGTCTGGGGTAAAGAGGGCACCTTCGTGTCCCCAGCGGGGCTAGAGGAGGCAGCTAGCAGCTCAAGGAGGTGCGTGGAGCATGGCTTTGGGGAGGTGCTGGTGCCCGGAGGGTACACCCCTCAAAGGGTTAGTCAGGGAGGTCAAGGCCTTCAGTAAGGTGTGTTTATTCTGATAGAATGACATGTACATATTCAATAAGGTATTCATTCTTTTTGTATTTAACATTGTTACTTTTGGGGTTTTTTGGTTTTTTTTTTGGTTCCGTGCAGAGATATAAGTGTGTGTGTGTGTGTGTGTGTGTGTGTGTGTAGGATACTGCAGCAGGAGAAGAGGAATGTGTTGTTGAGACAGCTGGAGGAAGCCACCCGCATTACCACCTATCTACATTCTCAGTTGAAGAGGTACACACACACACACACACACACACTCTCTCTCTCTCTCTCTCTCAAACTCACACACACTGGAACATTTACACACTGAACACAAATGTTTCCCAATTTCACTTAAAAATCTGATCGCAAGGTTTGATCGTTCTTGTCTCCTTCGCATTCTTGTGTCCTGTTCCTGGTTTGCCGCCGCCGTCTCGCCACAGTCTCTCGGCCAGCACGCTGACGGTGTCGTCCAGCAGCAGCCGGGGCTCTCTGGCCTCCAGCCGCGGCTCGTTGGCGTCCAGCCGGGGCTCGCTGAGCTCGGTCAGCTTCACTGACATCTACGGCCTGCCCCAGTACGAGCGCTCGGACGGCCCCGGCGAGCACCTGCCCGAGCCGGCTTTCCGCCTCCTAGCGCCGCCGCTCGAGGTGTCGGGAGCCAAGCGCGGCCCGGACGCTCCCCGCTCGCTGGCCTCCATGTCGTCCCGCTCCTCGCTGTCCTCCCTGTCGCCACCCAGCTCGCCCTTGGACACGCCCTACCACACCGGTGCCCAGGACTGCCCCCTCACCCAGATGACGGAGGAGTACATGGAGCTGGCCGGCCGCAGTCTGGCGCCGGAGGGTCTCCGGGGCCCGGCCGTGGCCCCGCAGCACGCTGCTCTGGCTGGGGAGGGCGACACTGCGGGCACAGCGCCCCTTCTGGAGGGCAAGAGCCATAGAGATGGCGGCCTCCAAGGGACCTACAGCGCTACAGGTGAGGAATGCCGTACCGAATTTTGACCTCCGATACCCTCTGTTCAGGTTTGGTGATAAAACGGTGCATAACTGTGTGTGTTCGTGCGTTCGAGGCGCAGGGGTGATTTTGCGCTCTGACGGCGTGAACCGAAGCAGCCGCAGAGCTCGCCGTGTCTCTGCTGGTGTGAGTGAAGATGTGCTGGCGACTGACAGCGGCGTGTTTGAGGCCTGGAGCAGGAGGTTAGACCAGACATGCCTGCACGCACACACACACGCGCGCGCACACACGCGCACGCACGCACGCACGCGCGCGCACACACACGCGCGCGCGCACACACACGCGCGCACGCGCACGCACGCACACACACACACGCGCGCGCGCGCACACGTGGACGTTATTTGGCTTTCGACATTTCTGCATTTTCTTTTTCCCATGAAAGAAAAGTAAACATTCATTTTGTCTTGATCAGGACACATTCATGGTGTATGGTGGATATGACTGTGTGTGTGTGTGTGTGTGTGTGTGTGTGTGTGCATGCATGCATGTATATGGGTAACTTGTGTGTACAGTAAATGTCTTGCTAAACTTTTCGACTCAGCAGGACAGAAGAGGCGGAGGAAGTCATGTTCTCCCGAGATGCCATCAGCGCTCCGGACGCCCCTCAGGTTCAGCTGGGACTCCTGTAAGCCTGTGGTCCTATCCTCCCTCACTCTCCCTTTCTCTCTCCCCCTCACACTCTCTGGGCTGCGTGGCTTCTGATCAGGCTGTCTGTCTGCAGGTTTGACTCTAGCTGCATGTCCCTGCTGCTGCATCTACTTCAGATGAGGAATCTGAACAAGGCCATCGTGAGAGATGGCTACAAAGTGTAAGTCCGCAAAGCGCCCCGGTCACGTTTACATTTACATCCGCGTTACAGGGGTCACATTTACATTCATTTACAATGTACTCATTTATCCGTGTGATTGTGTGTGTGTCTGCTCACAGCTAGTCCAGCCCATGGCCTCGGGGTTAGGAGGGGTCTAGCATGCACCACGTTTAACCTGCCTCTAAAACGTTCCCTAACTTTTGACCACATCACCCAGGCCAAATGGACTGGGGAATAGTAATATTAGCCAGTAATATGATTCAGTCGATCTCCATGGCTGAACTGGTAACTCTTTCTGATGAATAACAAGTTAACTATTATCTAATGGTGTGATAAAACATAATTATCAGTTGAATTATAATACATTTACCTTGTAGATAGACATGATGATGATGATGATGTCAAACAGGTAATATAAATACTCTGTTAATGATACCTGTTCAAACTAAAGCTGGAATATGTGCGCTACTTAAGAAGCAAATGTGTAACCATGCACTGCATACTGAGAGATCTTGGCACAGTTTTAAAGAGCAGGTATAGTGGCTTAGAGTGTCTGAATGCCTGGTTGTTGTCGTCGTATAGTTTAATCCTTCAAAGTAATGCCTATAAAAACATTTCTGCTTATTAGCCACTTGTTAGAATATGTTATGATGGCGTTACTGATGAGCTTAAATCCTGCCACTGCTTTAATATCCTGTTTCACTCTGTGTGTGTGTGTGTGTGTGTGTGTGTGTGTGTGTGTGTGTGTGTGTGTGTGTGTGTGTGCGCGCGCGTGTGCGTCAACCAGCTTTGTGAAGGTGCACGTGCTCCCCGTAGAGTCCGGCCGGCCGTGCACGTACTACTGCTGTAAGGCCCAGGAGCCGCGGTCGGCGATCAGCTTCAACGAGGGCTTCCGGATCCCGCTGCCTGCAGGGGGCGCCAGCGCGCACGCCCTACACCTGCAGCTCTGCGCCCTAGGACCCCTCGGCCACGAGGAGCTTCTGGTGAGGTCACGCTGCAAAACCGCATGCAGCTTATGCAGCCAGTTATTAGTGAGACTGGAACTGGGAAGCGCGATCAGCGGCCTCCAGAGCTGCGCTTTTCACAGCTAACGCACCTGATTCAGCTCACCGGCGATGCGTTCGTGCAGGAAAAACTGCAATGTTGTAAAGTGCTTGGGGGCCAGTTTGAGAAGACCGAAGTAATGGTGTCTGTCTGTCTGTCTGTGTGTGTGTCAGGGCTCAGCCCAGGTCACCCTGGCTGACTGTGCAGGCAGCGTCGAGATGCTGTTCCAGTGGTATCGGATGCAGCTGCTGCAGCCCCCTGGTGGCGGAACAGAGAACCACCGGCCCGAACCCACCAGCCTGTGCCGGCCCAGCCACAGTGTGGACGAGGAGGACGAGGAGGTCGAAGAGGATGGCAGAGCCCAGGCAAGGATGCAAGTGGCTCACCTCACCCTGGTGCTTATGTTTAGTTTCTTGCACCCAATGCGCTGAGGTGCGTCTCCTCCCTTTCTGCTTCTCTCTGTAGCTCTGTATGGGGGCTCAGATGGAGGAGATGAAGAGAGGGTTGGATCTGAGCGAGGAAGAGCTCGACCGGAAAGAGGAGCAGGGGGAGGCGGCGTCTGAGAGGTACAGACGCCCTCCTGCTGGGCGTTACTACGTGACTCGGACCTCACAAATGCGCAGTGTTTACTCGTCCGTTTCAAGTGAAATGTGTGCATACCGGTGGACGGCAGTGAACTCTGATTGCTTGTGACAGTGTATTGTTAGTGAGGCAGGAAGGCATGTGAGCACAGCCTTTCGTGTGGGAGGTGCGTCCCCTCTGCCTGTAGCCGTGCATGTGGTCTGTGCTGCTCATGCCTGTAGCCATGCGTACGGTGTGCGTTGCAGGAGCTGGCAGGAGTCTGTGGACAGTGGCTGCAGTAACAGCACAGCGTTTGTTATACCCTGTGCCGAAGGCCTCTGTGCCGAGGGCATCTGTGCAGCCACAGGGGGGCGCTGTGTCCCTGAAATGTCTCTTGTTATAAAGGTAAGTGTCTTGCATAACTCTGCCTACATAACTGTCCCAGACGTTTATGATGGTCAGAAGGTCTAAATAATAAGACTCAAAGATTCTGTTCATCACTGAGAGGTCTAGTGTCAGTGTTATAAATGAGTTTCAGTGTGCTAAATCATTTCTAGACGGATGGTGCTGTCACATGATTAGCAACAGTGGCAACGGGTTACAAAAGAAATTTAGGAGAAAACTACAAATTATAAATAAAGTACCGTTTTAAGGGTTTACATTTCAGCACCAAAATGGAGAAGGAATGCTTTAGATGTAAAACATTATCCAGACTTGATCTGACTGAAAGTGTGATCGTAGGTGCTCCATAGGTGAAACATGAAACTAAAATGCTTTCAGGTTGACAAGGCAACCAACACAGAGCTGATGCGCATGCAGCCTAAAGAGAGAGTGGGGCGTTGGGGCCACGCCCCCCCGTTTCTGCGTAGCAGCACACTGGCACGATCGCACACATTCTCACCTGGAGCCCGCAGCCAATACGTCTGCAGGGTGAGTGGGTCTCCATCTAACACGCGCACTCTCTCTCTCTCTCTCTCTCTCACACTCTCTCACACGCACTCCCACACACACCTCTGCTACTCTTGGAATCCATCTTCTCTGTCTCTTGCAGTTGTACCGCAGTGACAG
The DNA here is from genome assembly GCF_041902795.1 of Electrophorus electricus. NCBI lineage: Eukaryota > Metazoa > Chordata > Actinopteri > Gymnotiformes > Gymnotidae > Electrophorus > Electrophorus electricus. Next base: position 4,541,619 of record NC_137503.1, read on the forward strand.
TGATAGCTCCACTCTACCAAAGAAGTCACCCTTCATCAGAAACACTCTGGAGAGAAGAACCCTCAGATACAAACAGGTGTGCAAGACACTCAGAAAAAGGGAACTTGCAGAGTTTGTCATTGAAATGGGCTAGTATTAGTAGTAATCTACTAGGAGTCTAGTAGCTTGTCTATACGTCTATGTCTTTATCCTCTCTCTTCGTGCATCTGCGCACCCGCGTGTGCTCCTCACACAGCAGCCTCACCGCTCCTCACTGGCCGAACAGCCCACGCGCACCTCGCTGGATCTGGAGCTGGACCTCCAGGCATGCCGGACGCGACAGAGGCAGCTGAGCGAGGAGCTGATAGCGCTGCGTGAGCTTAAACTGCGGCTGGAGGAGCCAAGTCAGGGACCCCGGGGCCCCCCAGATCTGCCCCACTGGGCCCTTAGAGATGAGCGTTTCCGTGGGCTCCTGAGAGAGGCCCAGAGACAGGTAGTCACTGACACCCTGCACTCTCCCTCTTCTCCCATGAAGCTTGGGCGCTGGCAGGGCTTAAATGTCACTGATATTTCGCTATTTCGAAATGGTAATTTTCAGTGGCACATTTTTTTCCCCCAACTAAAGTCTGTGAATTTTTGGGAGATTATGAACGTGTGGGTGTGTGTGGCTTTAACTTTCTGTTGTTGCTGTTGTTTTAATGCCGGTTTTCCTTCATTTTCGTCCCTCCAACCTGCCCTCACGCTGTCAGGCGAAGCAGAGCCGACAGGAGCAGAGGCAAGAGGAGGCAGCAGACAGAAGGCTGAGGAAGGCCTCTAAGGAGGTCCTGCAGATGAGGGGCCAGAGCCCGAAGGAGCCGCTCCCTGTGCAGACGTTCAGGTGGGCCGCCCACTGCTCCAGCTTCCACACTGTGTGTCAGCAGCTCCCGGCATATGGCTCTGATCTACACACTGGGCTTAATGGTTTGAGCTCTGGCAGAGTTAATAGGATTATATGGTTCCTGCTGTCTTTATAGCTTGTCCGTCGTGTTCATATTCTGTGCCATATACCGTTGTAGTCTCTCATTGATTATAAAGTAACAGCTCAACACTTTGCTCCATCAGAGAGAAGATGGCTTTCTTTACTAGACCAAGGTTCAACATCCCACCCCTGCCAGCCGACGACGTGTGACTCCTGGACACCAGAGCAGATATGAAGTTTTTTTTTTTTGTTGTTGTTGTTTTTTATCCAAGCCCATGAAGTAATTAGAGAAACCATGTAGTTATTTCAGCACAGAGAAGAAAATGAAAGCTATTAATATGCAAGTCTCAACAGAAAGCTGCAGAAAGCTGTTCAAAAGGGGTGCGTGCGTGTGTGTGGGTTTACTAATGCGCGCGCACACACACACACACACACACACACACATCAATATTTTGTGTAATTAAATATTGATATCTTGGCTGATTTTCTCCAAATGTTGAAAAGGGGAAATGGCTGTTTCATAAGAGAACAAACGATCCTTGTATTCATGTACAATGTACTTGTGAAATGTCAGCGTTTTGTGCTTACCTAAGGCTGGAAGACGGGAACAAAGTCAGTTTAGACAAATTCACTGTACTGTAACTTATTTTATAGTACTTTTCCTTGAAGGAAATAAAATTGCTTCCTGCGTTTTTGATGTATTTTATAAAACTTCAGACAAACAGCACTTCCTGTAAGTGTCTGACGTACAGTAGAAGGGAACTTTTGGCTGATTTTGTTTCTGTTACCTGATTCTTTAATGTTATTTACGTAAAATGTCACTTTTTGATCCACTTTTATTACAGTTGTCATTGTCATCTGTGCTATTGTTATATTAAAATTATTAATATTATTTCTTGTACTTTTCAATATATAGATAAATATATGAAATACTGATTTCAGATTTTTTTCTAATGGTGTCTGTAGGAACATCTGCAGCGTTACCTCTTTTGTAAAGATAAAACCATTAAACTATAAAAGTGCAGCTTTGTCATAATTTGCAGCACGTTGTTTGCTTTACCATTACATATAAGCATCAATATAAATGAACACCTTTGAACATGAGTATTAATAATGGCTATAGTGATGCATTCGCAGTTTTATTATGGTTTGTTGTTAGGGCTTCCTGAACCTGTAGTTCTGGTTGGTGAACAGTAGAGGGTGCTGTTTTCACTATTTGATCAGTAATGGAAAGTCTCTGAGGATTAAATGATTAAAATTCAGCTCCCTCCCTAAGACCCGTGAAGTGAAATGTAGGGACACTGAAGAGCGAATTTCTAGATCTGGATTAGGCCCAAGTATTGAATAAAATATCATTTGTGATGGTGATTCTCCATTGGTGCTTTAGTCTAAGACTGGATGTCTGAGAAATTAATCCTAATTGTATTTAAAAAAACATTTCGCAGAGTTGAAACCACTTAATTTTTAGTCATGATCAAAATTCTAGCTAGAGCAAAATAAAATCAATTTACATAGACTGAAGCGGAAGTATTTGTCTTTATTTATGAGTAAAAATGAATCATGACATTTTTCCATGTAGCGCCACAGTTCAAGTCTCAGCATTTTTAGCAGAAAGGAAAACGGATGCTGAACAACATGCAGCCATTTGCACATTCCAACAGCCCAAGGTTTTGAACAAATTTATGGTGCTGTTTCAGTATCCACAACTAGGACAGAAAAACGGATGATTTCTGGTTTTAAAAAACGTGCTGGAAAATTGCTGCTGTAATCGTTAATAATCTTAAACGTTGCTGAAGCAGAAGCCCATAAAAACCCCTCATTAGGGAGCTTTCCAAGGAGAACTTTGGCAGCCTTTCAAGAAAAACCCCACATATTAAAAGCAATCACCACACTGCACGGGGCGTGTTCCCCTCCGAGGGCAGACTAAGCACCGTGTCATGGCCCTCTTAAATGTCAGCGATTAACAATCTCAGATTTCTACAATTCCAAATGGCAAAGAATTACTGCCATGAAAAGGGATGACTTGTGCTGCCATGAAAGTACAATAGTTAAACGGAGGATGATGTCAAGAATGTTCACACATTTGTTTTCTTTGAGCAGTTGCTCAGTGCTCAGGCGAGGGTGAGCACTGGCCTGGGCGCTCTCTCCAGGACTCTGCTGGGTGCGTGATGCCTGGCTTTGCACTCTGGATACGCTGAGAGATGAACTGCCACGTCGGGCGTCAGCACTAGCTGAATACGGAGTCACTGGCTCTTCTCCCACTCTCTCCTGGTGGACCTTAGACACTGATGTTCTTCATCTTTCGTGTGGTTGGAGAGCTAAACCTGGGTTGGCCCTCATCCTTTCTCCCGCTCTTCTCTGTCCTGTGTCTTTGCATTCACGTCCACGACTTTCTTCATATCTTCCGTTCCCTCTTCATTTCGAGCTTTGACTTGAAAAGACCAAAACATCTTCTGCAGTGGTGAATCTAGTCAAAAGCCATGACTCTTAGGTAATATATGACTTAAGTAAGGATCACAATAAAACAAAGCTGTGCCACTGTTCCTATAGGGCCACGTAGGGCCCATGTAGATATTGTGTCCCTGCAGTTGTTAGCTCCCTATTTCAACATTGTTTTCTAATTATATAGTATTTTTCTAATTTATAGTGTGTGTGTAGTCTATAGTATACATACGATTATTCTGATTTTATAATCAGTATTTTTCTTCTTTTTTTTTTTTGGTGGTTCATTTAACATGGTTTGGGTTTTGTGTTTTTAAAAGTCCATCTTTTTTGTTGTTGTTTTTTGATTGTTTTTGTGAGTTCTCCAGGTTCTGTCAGCGCAGTCTAGCACTGTGAATAAAGAGCCCACCAGGCACCATAATGTAATGTAATGTTCAATGTTAGCCAGTAATTGTAGGCACAATGTGGAATAAATGAAGAAACTCTATATGTCCCCAGCCCCTCTGGCATTTTCTGTTGAGCACTGTTAGTAATATACTCAAAGCTAAAGCACTTTACTATAGTGGGGTGGGCGTGCAGTGAGGGGGTGTTTCCAAGGACGCTAGTGACCAGGGGCTCCAGTAGACCATGATCCATCGCTTTGACTAATCTGTTTCAACCCTTGCCTTGTTTCCTGTCATGCTCTGTGCCTGTGATTCACCAGAGCAATATAAAGACTGCTGTTCCTTAAGGAGGTTCCACAGTGGTCATTCTGTGTATCCAGGTTGTGTTGCCCGGAGTTTGAGACTTGAGCTACGGATGTGCTTTGCTCTTCTAGTGTTGGGTTAACTTATAAAGACAAAGTTGCTTGCAGGAGGCGTAGGCATTTCTTAAACCCAGGAGATACTGGCCCTTTACCCGGGAAAGAATTAGCATTCTGTGACGTTGGTGTTACACACATGGGGTACAAACGTTCCACTAAATAGGCTGAGCTATTTTCAAAGTGTCATTTGTAAACCCAGAGGTATGCCTAAAATGCAGGCAGCTGTGGAGCTGCGCTTCAGAGACTGGCCTTGAGCCTTCAGATGAAGAAACACGGCCTCCGCCTCCCCGCCGTGACGTCTCAGCACTAAGCAGCAGACACCAGCATCTCTGTCTCCTGGTTCCTCTCTGTCAAAACTCCTAGCTAATAAACAGATGTGGTCGAGTCACTCAGTTTGTGTTTCACATTTGTGTAATTAGTAGAAAAATACAACACTTCTAGCATGCGTATGCTCGTAGATGTGTAGCGCTTAAGAAAAGGCTCCATCAAAGCATGCAATGCTGTAAAAGTATGAATCACTCTCTGTGATTACAGGACAAATCTCTGCTGCTGACTTATTTTCAACCGTCAGTGCACTGACCCAACCTTCACCTGTCTCTTTCCAGGTCCATCCATTCCATTCCATTCACCTGAAAAAGAATCTTCTCTTCCCACACAAGCACCTTCATGCCAGGCACATCACCTCCCAGGAAATAGCTCTTCTGAACCACAACAATCTCAAAAATAAATGCTGGCATCTGATTTCATTTATCTTGCAGTGTCAGGCTGGAGTCATCTGGAAATGATTGCAGTCATGGTTATCCAGAGCAGGAGGGAGGCATGAGGATGAGAGGAAATAGAAGAAAGGATTAGAGGAGAGGAACTTTTGGTCATGTGGATAAATTTTTCTAGAAAATTCTGTCTCCAGTGTTGTATCAGTGCCTGGAATATATAGGAATTATGTAACATTTACACAAGAAATAAGTGCAGTCCTTAAAATATCTGTTCCTTTGTCTGTCAAAAGTCTTCTCTACAGAATGAAAATATTTTTGTTACATAACTTGATCAACCTGCAAACCAAGGAATTACTTATGAAAAGCAGAATCAAAAGCTATGTTGCTGTGCCGTTACCTGCTGTGACTGTGAGCTATGACTAGGTGGCCTCCGTTTGTGATCTGGGGTTCTGCCCATGCAAATCCTGCATCACAGAACTTCAACCTTGGTCACCAATTTAAGCAGTTTCAGCCTTGGACATTTCTGGGTGTCAGCACTGCGCATCTGGGTCAGAGGTAAGATTTTGCCAAGAAAAATGACCAAATTCCCATGGAAGTCTGTCTTCAGAGTTTAGCAGCTACTGAGCAAGCAGGGAGTGTGTGTGCTCTGGGAGTAAAGGATGTACTCCCATGTAAGGATGATAAAGTGTCCTGTAATCTCTCTTTTCACTTGGTCACAAGCAGAGGCTTGCAGGAGTGTTCACTGTCACACAGTTAAGAGGGATTTCAAAACTTCTCCCTCTCCTCTTCACTCTAAAATTGAGTCCCATTCCCACACACTGCCCCTAGACATTCTTGCACTGTCTGTTTCTTAAGCTATGGCCCTCTGAGATCACTATTAGTGAACACAAGTGACTTCACCTCCTAAATTCACTGTGCACTTCCTTACTGGTCTCCACACATGTTTGTGGCTGTAAGCACATACATGTCTCACATGTTCCTCTTCAGTCTCCTGCTCTCTATACCACTCCAACATGTTTTAACACACATGCATACGCATACATAACAACTCCTGTTGATTTTCTCGACATTATTACATCAGCAGCAGATCAGTACAAGCAACTACTGCAGAGATCATCAATGATCGCTGTACTTATATCTGTCATATTGGTCTTGCCTTGGTTTTTGAAAACAACTTAGTCACTGTCAACTCTCCAAAAACTACCAACAGTCCCACTAGTTTGTATCTGCTCTTTTTATTTTCATTACATTTCAGGTGTGATACCTGTTCAGGGTGGTTACAGACTTGACCCCGAGCACAGCTGATACGAACTGGGTCTGCTGCATTTGGGTGCACTGTGGTCAGTGAAACACTCAGTTGGTTGTTAGTAGTACAAGTACAAAGCTTACTTGTCCCTGGCTAATTAAATGTAAGAGGTCCCAGAGCTGGGACCATTCAGACCAGCCACTCTAGTGAAGAACCAAACGAGCTGTTAGTCATGCTAATTGGGGCAACAATCAGTTGTTTATTCTGGGCTTGTATAGATTTATCTCAAAGACTTTTTTAAGTTTTATATTTAGAGGTCGTGTAATTTAAATCCATGAGACCACATTAAAAGTAGGATAAAATTCCTGAGGAAGTGTAAGAACTATAGTTAAGATATCCAATAAAACCAAGTTGAATTGGAAAAAAATGAATTGGCCTAAACCACAAAAACTAGGCAAAATCTATTTCTATAATGCTTTGGGCAATACATGTATATGCAGTCTGTAATATAAAACAGATTATTCTGTGGTTGTGTGTATTGATGTTATCCATTTATGGTCCCTGAAAAAAGTCCCAGTGGACCTTATGCCCCATCTCAATCTAATTACATCACTGTGCAGGAAGCATGTGGCCGGTTCCTGCCCCTTTCTTATAGCCCTCCTCTGTCCCACAGAGCTGGGCATCCCCAGTAGAAAACACTCCATTCTGGCAGCCCACCCCAATGCAGTCAGTTTCTAGCTCATAACCTGGAGACACTATTCATTTGTTTAATATGTTCTAAGGAAACTGGGTTCCCAGTATCCCAACCTTTAAGCTGTCACATCCCAGACTCTTTATAGGAGATGGCCATTTCAAGGTTACTGTCATGGTATTGACAATAACAATCATATTCCAAGTGACTTTGTGGTAGGAACCAAAAGTATGATCGGAGAAATGAGATTCATGAAATCAGCCATTCTCTGAATCAAAACATCAGTATGTTTCTGCCATTGTGGTTCTGAACTAAGACTGGCGTGTAGTTTTGAGGAGGGAGTTTGACATCAAGCCCTAGTGAAAAGATAACCATAGCCATTGGCTTGTAACTAACAAGGCTCCTGTTTACATTGTGTACATTATAAAGCTCAGTAAGAAATCTCCCTGTCTCTGTGAAATTTATGTCATACACTGGTATTTCCTTTTGTTTTGTTTTGTTTTTTCTTGTTGTTTGTTTGCTTTTTTAGGGCACCAGTGTACAAACACGTATTGTACATATATATTAGGTATTAGTATGACAGCCTTTACAAGCAGTGTCATAGAATTATACATGGACACATATTCTGGGTGTCTATAAAGTGTTCACCTCAGAACAGAGAATTTCACAGATTAACCATAGCAAAACATCTCAATCGTGTCATTCAGTCAACTTTGACTATGGGATAATGACACGTGAAACTTTCTGGAAATATAGTCTATAGAACACACATAATCCATAATCCACAAAGTCTTACACGACAATCAAACAGACAGCAATCGAATGAGAACCCATAATTGATATAAACATATGATCAAGGCTAATGGGCAGTTTAGACCACACAGCAGCACTTCACTGTACAGCAAATGTAACGGTTGGTAGGATTTGATTTTAAAATGGCAGGATTTATAAAGTGCAATGTGTGTTACATATGCCTGTTTATGAGAGTTCTTAAGAGCGGCACCACAGCTGCGTAAACATGTCTGTCTGTGTGGGTGTGGACGCATCGGGAGGAGGGGAACACTGGATCTTTTTCGGGGTTGGGAAAAGGGATCACAGAGCAGAGATTAGACTAACTTCATGGATTTTTCCTATATAAGGCATCTTATGAATGTAACGTGATGGGGGCAACCCACAATGACGAGCCAAGAAAAAAAAAAAAAGAGCAATAGCAGCACTATGCTAACCACGAGAAATTTCTTTAGGAATGAGTCTCTCCAGAGTTGGCCCCAAACATAAAGCCTCCAATATGAGCATGTGTGGGGAAGCATACAATACTGAGTTGAGTAAATGCTCAATAATGGTCGATAATACTGAAAAATAACCAAAAAATTGGAGGATAATCCTTTGTCAACAAACAAGCAAACAACCAACCAAAAAACAAGCTCCCAATATTCACATTCAGATAGTGTATACATTCAGATTCCCACTGTAGCTTCCGCAATGAAGACAACTTACATGTATTGTTTGTACACGACGATTAGTTGGCATGTCAGCGCTAATGTGAGGGGGATGCGCTCTGGCATGAGAGCAAGCAGTGCACAGGGCTCACCTGCACAGCTGGGCCTGGCAGGGATGCACCAATCCAGCCTTCACGCACACGCACGCACACACACACACACACACACACACACACACACACACACACACACACACACACACACACACACACACACACACACGGAGCATAATCCTGGGCAAATGTCATTCGCATGAATTAGGCTCGATAAAGCCACTTCGTCTATCTTTGGCTTTCATTCAACAATCCAGAACTGTCTTTTGAGAATATCATGTCCTTATAATAGACAGTCAATGTATTCCAGTTAGTAGGTCAGAGTTTTAGTAATGTTTAGTCTGCCCAAACAAAAGATATGGGTTACAATATCTGAAATAAGCATACAGAAAAAAGAATAGCATAAGTAAAAAGTATTATTTTTAAAGAAAGGAAATCAAACAAATGGTAATTAAATAAAATGTTAGTTAAATTAAAATTAAATGTTTTCAAATTTCTTTCAATTATTTGTAAAACTCATCTCTGTCGTTTTAGCTAGTGTACAAAAATCAAAGAATCAAAGAATCTTAGTGGAGCAGAATAAAAACAAAGCAGTCTTTGATCATGAGATGCTATGCTGGGATATTCCCCTTCTTTTAAAATGGAATGCTTGATACAATGCCAAACGTCCTATCTGAAAACTTTGGAGGGCGGAAGGAGCCTAGTTTATAATTCGGAGGTTTCAGGGTTCAGAGGCTCTCCTCAAATAACATGTTCATTCAAACACATAATATATGAAATACATTTAATCACATTATAAGCATGTACAGTTGACTCTTGACCATCATTCTGAGTATAAATTCTAAACAGAGTTCACATACTTCAACCAAACACAAAAATAAAAATAAAATACAATAATAATAAAAAAAAAAAAGCATTTAATACAATTTTTCCAGAATTAATGTGCACTGTTGTCCTCTCTATACGAACTTAGGTCCTCAGTTTTTATGCTCTGTCAGATGCTCCATTTTATGCACAGATTATGAACTTTGCATTTTATCGAAACATCTCTGCCACAATCATTTCCTACAGTTCTTGAAAGGGCACAGGATGTGGTGGGTGTCTGGGGAGAAGGACTTTTAACAGCTCCTTTTTTCCATCTTTCTTCTTTCACTCGTTGTCAAGTGCTGATGAACAGAGGGACTAGACCAAAGCCAAAACAGGAAAACGGGTCTGGAAATGCCCCTCAGTTCAGTCTCAGCATCCCCTTCTGTCCTTCTTAGGGTAAAGCACCTTCCTGTTACTCACCATTCTAAAACAGCTTTCCAAAGCAGCCAGTTCCTTCTCTTCAGGACTGTACAGTATGTGACTAGCCTTTTAATCTGAGCAAAGACCAGCCCACATGTCCGGAGTGTGGGAAAAGCCATGCTGGAGCTGTAAGGTCACTATAGGCTGTTTAGGATGGATGGATCATTACTCTCTCTCTCTCTCTCTCTCTCTCTCTCTCTCTCTCTCTCTCTCTCTCTCTCTCTTTGTATGTGTGTGTGTGTGTGTGTGTGTGCGTGCGCATGTGTGCGTGTGCATGTGTGCGTGTGTGTGTGTGTGTGTGTGTATGTATGTGTGTGTGTGTGTGTGTGTGTGTGTGTGTGTGTGTGCGTGCGCATGTGTGCGTGTGCGTGTGTGTGCGTGCGCATGTGTGCGTGTGCATGTGTGCGTGTGTGTGTGTGTGTGTGTGTGTGTGTGTGTGTGTATGTATGTGTGTGTGTGTGTGTGTGTGTGTGTGTGTGTGTGTGTGTGTGTGTGTGTGTGTGTGTGTGTGTGTGTGTGTGTGTTATCCCCTTTGGGGCAGTACTGGCATTTTTTAGAATAGCTTGTAAACTCAAATGAAACCAAATAAAATTTTAAACTAATTGCTATTATACATAGTGAGGACAATATAATATAACAACGCATAATAAATAATACAAGTCATGAATAAATATGTAAAACAGTGCTTTACAATTTGTAGTATAAAGCCAGATGGGTAGGCTCATTTGAATGGCAAACCATCAGCTAAAGCAATACTATCCTGGGCTTTGGCATCAGTATTGCTCATACCTGCCAATATTTCTTATGAAGCAAAGGGATTTAATAAAAGCCTCAAAATAGGCTGGTTGTATGCAGCTCGTGTTACACATCATCAGACAGCTGAGGGAAAAAGCACATCATAGCATGCAAATGTGTTTGACCAGCCATAGCTAAATGTGTATAACAGACTGTGAGGGAAATATTTACTCAAAACCACTGTTAATAGTGAATAAAAAAGGCATTGTAAGCAACTATGAAGCCATCTTCTTTTCTAAGATGCTCAGTATATACACACATAACAAGTTCTGTGTATGTTGGTATTGGCTTTCTGCTGGAAAAGTCAGCAAATAGGCAAAGAGTGGGAGCGAGACAAAGGACACATGCTCCGTGAGCGTGCACATGCTCCGTGAGTGTGCTTTGTGGGGTATTTGGTGTTGGTGTTAGCCATTGCGCTTACTAAAGGAAAGTCTCTCATTTGGAACCTATTAACTGTCCAGGTGTCCTGCTGGGCTGACGAGGACACCATTAAAAAGCCTTTAAGTGGGAACACCAGCACAACCCTCAGTATCAGCTTTAAGCTGAGAATGGCGCACTGACCGCTAAACCGAGAATGGAGAACGATACACATTATACCTACATCAGATTGTCTTACTTTGGCTGTAAATCCTTTTACAGCACACTAAAAAGGATTCAAAAATGTTCAAGTCTATTGGGGGGATGACTGATACATGTTCTGATGAACTTATATATTAGGTCAACATTTTACGGTTGTGCTGTCTGCGTTTTCACATTGTGCTCTCTTTAATCAGTCACCTTCTCTTTCAGACTCGAGTCGTTTCTTTTTTTTTTTTGCTAGATTTTTTTTTTTGCACTTACACTCTTCTTTGCCACCATAACTCAAACGACAAGTCTTTTTCTTCCTCTTCATAATCACATCATCATCTATCTGTCCCCTCTTATTCACCCTGGGACTGCCTATGTTTTCCTGACAGCTGGGCACCCCCCCACGCACACACTCCACTCGTCGTCATGGAAACTATTCCTAGAAGCACAGACATTATTAGGTCTATGTGTGGGAGAGAAGGAGAGGTAGCCCTGCTCTGAGTGTCATGGGAACATTACTCTCCCACGTTCGTCTTTCATACGCCTGATGCTACTGGCAAAGTGTATAGAACAACTTTTCCCAAAGTATATCTACACGGACCAAGTGTAACAATTTATTGCATAATTCTCTGAATGTTAAATACTGTTTGTGGCTTCATTCGGCTCCTCCCTAGTATAAAAATAGTACAACGTTGCAGTTCACTTGGCAGTAGAAAAGCAGGCAAAACAGAACCATATCCAGTGACTTGATGATGGGCGCATAGGCGTGAAAACAGATTATGTAATATAGTTCTGAACACAAATCCATTAACTACAATTACATTCTTCCTAATAGCTATTAAAAGCATTGTGCATAACAGAAGATGTCACCTTTCAAATACACAAACCCAGACAACACTGGTTACCCTGCATTGTACTGAGTGTCTAAAAACCTTCACGACCAAGGTTGTCCTATAACACCTCAGTACTCTGCACTACTTATTGCACACTTGCATTTGAATGGGTTAAATTGCTCTGCACTGCAAGGCCACAAATTACCATCGTTACATAATTTATACGAATTACAGAATTAAATATATATTTCAACAGGCTGGTTGTACTGTGCAAGCAGCTCTCGAGTAGGCAATTATATAAGCACAAACAAATATGCTCTGATTCTGTGATTAATGTTCAAAAACCTCCTTCTGGATCATTGATATTCAGAGCAGATTTTCATTTGGACTTGGAACTGATGTCTACTCACAGGAGTAGGTTGTGAATTACTAATGTGGCAAAGCTTTCATATTCCTCCCTCTAACCTCGGGGTGAGGGCACAGACAAGCCACTCGGTAGCTACGTCTCCTGTACCAAAACCTGCGGATGTCCATTAGTTTGTTGTGATATTATTGACTGGACTGTGCTAACCCACGCTGCTTAAATTGGTGTTATATTTATGGAACCTCAAAATTGTGAGCACAAGTAGAAAAATAGCTATATGTTATAGCTATAAACTTTGGTCCTTTCTAAAATACGTATGAAATGTTCACTGCCCCGGACATTGATCCTCAGGTTTCCAGTCTGCACAGAGTAGACACACAATTAAGAATCTGTTGTAACTAGAAATAACCTTAAATTAAACAGTTTTATACTGATTCCTTTAAAAGTTAAGGGAAGAGAAAATATGACAAAGAATACCTTAATATTAAACAGTGGAACTCTTAAAGGAAATTAAATGAATTATTGATGAAATGAGATTCCACAATTACTATACATACTGGTGAACTACACTAAGCATACTGGTGTCATGTTTAAAAAAACTCCTGCACACCTAATTAATTTTAGTTGCTTAAATTAAACTGTGACCCATGGGGCTCTTTGACATCATACATTTTAATCCATTTTACCTCTAATCTCAGCAGTTATCTTAGAAGGTCTGTTCTAAGAGACTATGAACTGACCCAAGAGCTGAGTCCTCTAATTTAGTTGAGGGGACTTAAAGTCCATCCAGGACCAGCACCTTTGCCTCATAAATCATCACAAAAAAGTCACATCGTCCTGTGATTGCACCCAGCGCCAGTGTGCGTCATACTCCAAGTGTCGTTTGCCATTCATTTTGCAACTTTCTAGCGACACCTTGCCATTCTTGCAGGGTTTACCTTTAGGGCTGGCACTCTCTTCTGGCTTCTCAGGCACACAGGTCCTCGGGGAGTCCTTTTCAGCAACTGGGTTCTGTACTGCCCTCTCTGGGCTGCCGTTACTCTTGTTGGATCCTGAGTCATGGTTGACCTCAGGCGAGGGTTTCCCAGCTTCAGGTGCTGTTTTGGTCCGATCCGGCCCATCCTCTTTAAGGGGGTCAGCTCTCACCTGGGACGCCCTGGCTCCGGATGCAGCACCGCCCGCCTCTGCTCCGATGCCATCCCCCGTCCGAACAGAGGTATCCGTGCCCAGAGGGGTGGAGCAGAGCACGGACTCGGCCCCGCTGGAGGAGCAGTGCTCATCCAGGTCGTCGGCCAGCGTGTCCAGGTAGCTGCCGACAGAGATGTTGTCCAGCCTGTCGTGCTGGTCCTGCAGACTGCTCCAGCTGCCTCTCCAGGAGGTGTCGGCACCCTCGCCCAGGCTGTACTGGCTGCTGGTCAGGCTGCTGCAGCGGCTGGCGAGGGGCATGCGCTCCTCCAGGAGCCACTTCACGGCTTCAATGCCCTCGTGCAGTGTCAGCAGCTGCTGCAGTATCCTCACATCCACCGCCCGCAGGTGAGCCTGCCGGCAACACACAGACGCGCTCACCTCAGCACACGCCGATTCATCAGCTTCATAAGTTTATTCCCCAGCCAATTCTCTTATGAACTGACCCAAGATCATTGGAATCAGTCCATAACATGGCTGGTAATACAGATTAAGATCTGCACCTTTGGCTGTGCTATTTAAATCCTCTCAAAAAGGTAAAATCATCCTGCGACTGCACCCAGTGACAGATCTCTATCTGGAGTTCACAGACAGAACCATAAAAACAAAGCTAGTTACTTTTCAGATGGGGCCAGCGTGGGTATGCCTGCCTAATCCTGTGTGAGTTCTGGAGTCATGCCAGAGGACCGTTACAGTAAGTGCTGTTGAGATTTATGAAGCCCTCGGACAACCATCAATTCTCTGGGGTAAACCCCTCACCACTTCCCAGCCTGCAGCAGACTACACAGCTTTTCTTAGACCCACACAACCTAAAAGCAAACTGTAAACATTATAACTGGCACTTAAAACAAATGTCCAGTTTCTATAATCTTATGACATATTCGGTAGTATGTGTATGGATTAAAAAAAACAACAACTGTGAAGCTACTATATACATCTTATGAATACGTTATTAAGTTCTTGTGAAATACACTAATGGGTCTCTGAACAGGTAGCATCTAAATGGATAGGCAACTCTTAAGGTACGTAATACATAACCAAATAGCCATAAACACATTCTCTTTATCTCACAATGAGTCACTCTTGTAACCCCCTGGGTACAAAATCAATGAAGAGTTAAAATGGAGACTATTGATTTTCTGACTGCTCTTCCAACCACTCTGTGAATCAATGTAGTAATCGCCTATCACAGGTTATCTGTCAAATCATTAATGAAAAACTCTTTCCACAGACGAAGGTTCCTCTGCAAAATGTGTATAATAGTGCAATTATGCTATGTATACAAATCCTGTCAATTACAAACTGGATCTAATTATAGGTGAATTTTGATGTAATAAATCTCGATACCACCATTGTTATTTAACATATGTTTAGATAATATGATATGCGTCAAGCAGCAATCTATTCTGTGAGTACACCAGTCTCCAGACCATGAGAAGAGCACGCTGCATGTGCACTGGAGTCTCCTGTAGTCTCTCATCCGAATCCTACTGAACATCGATGGCTTTGCCCCCCACTGGTAACCAGGCTGTTGTAGCCCATCTGCGCTTCTCGAGTCACGGTCACAGAGCGTCTCACAGAGGGTCTCCCGCAACGAGTCAGGATACAGCCAGCTAGGCGCTTAAATGAGGGAAGCCTGGTCCTTCTTCTGCACCTGCACTCTTAAGCACTGAATACCTTTTGGCCCATAGCGTAGCATTTGTTCGTATTTACTGATATGACACGTTATGACTTCATCTCGCTTGTTTTCATCTTAACTCTCGCCACCTAAATGATAGGTAGTAGTGCGATGGTGGCTGGCTATAAAGTTCCAGCAACAAATAAGTAGTGAAAGGAAGGAACTGGAAAACCAAATAAGGTGGAGAAGTTGGCTGGATGTGGTTTGCAACAGAACTGCATTATTTACTGCTGACGTCAGCCTCACTAATTGCAGTACAAAAGAGAGAAAGAGAGAGCTATAAAAAAAAAGAAAGAGAAGGAGGGCACAGGAGGGACAGAGAGAGAGACGGGGACGCTGAAAGAGAGAGAGAGCTGTCCAAATAATCAAACCACAGAAAACAAAGAAAGCGTATTTTATAGTCAGTAGAAGAGAATGGTCAGGACATGGGGAAGATGAAATACAGGATGTGAAATGGGTAGCCTGTGTAACCTGAACACCCTAATTAAGACTGAATATGATATATTTACAGTTTAAGCTTGATTTCTTGAGATAACGTCATGCTTCACACAAGCAAGCCTACCAACAACTTCATGCAGCACTAAAAATGCCAAATGAAAAAGTAACTTCAGAGGTATAGACAAAGAGAGCACGGGACAGAGAAGGATTGAGAGAGAGAGAAAAAAAAAAAGAAGGGGAAAGAGAGAGAGAGAGACGGCCGACGTTGGGTATAGGAGGTGGGTCACGTGGCTGCATACTGCTATGAGGGTTTGGGCAGGTTTCTGTCTGGCCCTTCGCCACTCTCAGGCAAATGGGGCCACTCGTAAATTCGATTTTTTTCCCCCTGTCTCAGCTGAACTACCCTTCCCTAGTCTGCCTTGTTGAAGCTCCGTGCAAGCAGAAAAGCATGCATGATCGCATCCATCAGTAATGCTTTCTGGGTGCTAATTATATCTTTCAACAAACATCACACAAAAGGTTACACTGTGTGCCCCTCACTTGCACAGTTTATGAGTTGCACAGCTTGTGAGGTTTAAATTATGAAAGTATTGAATAAATATTTTCCAAATATTTAAAATGATGAGCTCATTATCCATTAGCTTCTCACCATGTCTACTGTCCTGTCACCCTATAGTTGACTGTCTCATCAGGGCAACTACTGCATTGGGTCTGGAGCAGACAAGGCTCTTTATTTTCACAGCTCGACAGATCCCATTTTCCCACCACATTTCCAGCCCTAATCCCTGGAATTCTCATTTTCCCTGCTGATGTGTTCTGCTCTGTTAAGTATCATGCCACAAATACAGGGTATGGTTCTCTCTCTCTCTCTTTCTCTGTGTATGTGTGTGTGTATGTGTTTGTTTTGTGGGTAACCAATGTCTCCCTGCATGTTCTCTGTTCTGTATTATGTTTAGTGTCAGGAACTCCTTGATTTCAAAGGTTTTATGCCATCTATGCAATCATTTGTAACTCATGGGGAAAGCAATTAGTGGCACACCAAGGTCTGATGAATACAGTTTTGCCCATATTTGACAAAGAACAAATGGAAACACAGTCTCGATCTTCCAGTAAAGCTAAACTGCAACCCAGTGACCCAACCCAAAGTTGCAGACATCAGAGCGCATGACCGGACATAATACCCTGCAGGCACATCTGTGTGCAAACACCATCTCACACGTCCCTGTACATGCACCTACACAAACACCTGAGAGGTGAGTCTAATTTTGCTGAGGTTTCGCCATGTCACTCGTATGGAAGGACAGCATGGTACGTGCTTCAGCACCTCTCCATATGCCTCTGCCGGCTGCGTCTCCCGGGTCACTCCGCATGTCCTTACATTCTTCCTGCTAATTCTTTCAGCTCTATCTCTCTCTCCCTCCCTTTTCCACATCAAAGCCCGTCTAAGAGTTCTCCCTTCGGTTGGCACATCATCCTGTTTTTTTCTGTCTGCGCAGCTCAGAGAGAGCAGGAGAGCGACAGAGATGGAGAAAGGCTGCATGAGAACCAGCTCATACACAATGGCACCGAGAACTTGCTTCTGTGTGTTACGCAGCACGCAGGTGTTCAAAACAGTGACCTTCTGTTGTTGATGTCATGCAGCAGAGGCTGCAATGAAGTGCAAATAAAGCACTCACTGTCTCTGAACAAATGGAGTCCTGCTCCAACATTACATCTAGTATGTTGTAATTAGTTATGCGCCTCTGCCGTGGTCTTTGTGAGTCGATCTCCGGCTTAATCCCTCACCGGCGGTTTGCAGGGGAGAGCGCTGGGGGCGTTGGGGTGGAGGACTGCAGTTACACGCTGCCAGTCAGAGCCGGGCAACGGAGCCAAACAGCTCGAGGTTAGAGGCACTGAGAGTTGGCGCAGTACTGCTCAGGACTAACAGGAGGGAGGTGCAAAACAGTATCAGGTGGAGGACAGGACATTGCAGGGAGCTCACGCTTGCCTATCGCTATGGAAAAGTGTGCATACCTCACCAGCCCCTTAGGAATTAGCATGACTGTTCAAGTACAAATGGCATATGTCAGAATGTCTGACCCAACACCGCTGTCTGTCAGAGTGCCCACAGCACCGTTCCACTGAGGACTTGTAGTGGATCCAGTGGATGTAGTCTTAAATGAAATGTTATTTTTTTATTGCTGTTTTCACTTTTCAGACGCTGAACCTCATTAGTCTGGGACTCCTAGTGATCACCAGATGCTGGGAATCATCTCTGCTGATGCTCTGCCAGACTGTAACATCCATTTTCACTTCCTGCTTGTGTCAGAGACTTTAAGCATTTATTTATGTCTTCAGAAAATGAAGTGCAGACTCACTGGGTTTCAAGTAAGGAATATTGCCTTTCAATACAAGGTCTTTACACTCTTGGTTCTGAAAAACACTGCAACTACTTTAGTAGCATTGTCCAAGCGCGATCTATTGCGATTTAAGACACTTTGTTGGATATGAGCAATTAACCCATTTCTGTACACTTCAGAATTCATTCCGCTGCTGCTATCTACAGGCACGTAGTCAATAAAGACAAGTGTGTCAGTTCGACAATCCTCACTACATGCTCCAGACACCATGGACGGCAGATGAGATGGAATCCTCTCAAGCATGAGCAGTTTCTTTTTCCTCCAAACCTTTCACTTTTTTCTCCAACCTTCCATCTTTAATCTAATCTGTCCTTAAAATGTAGTCCAAGAATCCTGTGAGTTTTTATTCACCTTTTGTCGAGCTAGTACGTGAGCTTTCTGATCTTGAGGTTTGTTTGAGGTCTGCATCTTATGGCAACCCTCTGGGGTCATGCATGTGCATTCTCTTTATTGTCTTTTTTTTAGTCTGCCAGATATTTTGCTATGGATAAGATCATGAGTGTTTATTATAAGGTATGCAATTTTCCTTAATGCACCAGTTGATTTTGATACACAAAATGTTTTTTCTGTGCCTGAATGAACTACTTTGATTCCACAGCCCCACAACACAATACTAATCTTTTGGTCTTGACACTTCTTTGATCATGCAGAGCTCAAGATACAGATGAACATCCAGAATTAGGTCTAGATCGTCTGTCAACTCTCTTGTGATCCAATGACCCACAGCTATCCAAACCATTTTGTCCTATATCTGTGAGGAATAACAAGGACTGTAATTCATTTCCAGTTCAGTATGGATGCACATAGCCTACACTCAAATTAAATCTGAAAAACTGCACTTCCAGTCATTGTTTCTTGTTTCATTACAAATCCAGCAAGAGCAGAGCCAAAACAGTGTAATTTCTGCTACTGTCTAAGTACTGTACACTATAAAATGCAAATCGGAAGATTTATCTGTAAACAATGAGCAGAAAAGTGTAAAAATATATGTTTGCACATTATATCCTATATACTTGGTGATAACAAGTAAGTATAACATCCGTGGAGAAGATTCTGTCGTTGCATGGCAACTGGGCAAGATCTTGGGGTTGCAAAGGCAGAACATCTCAGATATCTTCCAAGTGTTCTAGCCATACAAAAACCGATACAGCAGTTTAATCGTCTCCAGTCGCGTAACCGTGCAGAGTGTCCTACACCGACCAGATTAGATAATCATCTTGTAATAAAAGTCTTACCATATCGACTTTGAGTTTCCTGATTTGTGCATCGAGACCTTTCTTTTCAGAGTCGCTGCTCTCTGGGCAGTTTAACTTGCGGTCCCCGCGGGATGCTGGTTCCTCCCGCATCCATCTGAGCAATCCCTCCGGGGTTTTTCTTCCTATTTTAGCCTCTATATCTTTTAAATCAGCGATGGATTCACTACCTGCAACTTCTTCCATAGTGTTTTGTTTTTTTTTTTTTTTTTAATTTTATTTTTTTACAAAAATATGAGGAACTTTCTGTAAAATATCTAAAAATCACGTATCCTCCGATGGCTAGTTGTCTATGCTGATATGACAGGTTACAACAATTATTTTATGTACTAAACCGCATGGCTTGACTATTCTTACTGTCCCGTCAATTAGTACCGTTAACATACATGAATCGTACTCAACTGCAATAATTGCTACCTCTTCATAAAAAGATGCGTCACTGAAGGTGACAGGAACACATATCGACAAAGAAATAAAGCCTTTTAAATTCTACGTGTTTTTTTGTTTTTTTTTTGACGATTCTGTATTCCAAAAAATGATCATCGTGCCCAGTTGCGCACTAGAGACCTGGAGAATGTCTCTAGTTGGGCATCGCGCTCCGTGGTACTAGCTACTGGCGTCAGTGCTTCTTCAGCCTGGCCCCTAGGTCCTGTCTAGACTCTGCCAAATCGCCAGTTCCTCCGTCCAAGATTATGTCCGTCCCACGGGTGCTGTCCAGCCTGGACGGTCTTTACCCTTTCCGCTATCACAAACGCCGGGACACAAATTCCGTCCGCATGCCAGCGAGCACAGAATAAAAGCAGACGGAGCTTACAAGTTGCCTGCCGTAAGTACTGTAGTAGGACAGACGCACATTACCGAAAGGGCTCATCCGAGGAAGCCAGGACAGTAATTGCATTGGTAATTTAATTAACTATGAAATAATGTAATAAACTATGCATACTGAACACATTATCATGTCAGTTAGATTTTGAAATGTGTACATGAGAAGGGCATGGCACAACTAATGCCCACGCCATTTTCCAAACACAAGCATTGGGCAATTAAACGTACGAAGAGATTTGTATAACGTAGTATGCATAGTCTATAGTGTGGAACAATAACCAGCGTCCTTTTTCCAGTGGAGTTTAAATGTATCAGCCGCAGTTTTAGATTTCTTCAAAAGCAACTACATTCCGCTCTGCTACTTCTACGCGATGCCCCATTCCAAGTATTGCAAATATAGCAAACGTTTAAAGACGGGGATGAGAACTTTCGTCAATGGTAGGGCAGAAAATAGGGGGGCGGAATAGATTTGGGTCACTGATATCATTAAACGGCTGAGGGTAACACTGTAAGGATCTCCTCTATGCAAGGAAACTAGAAGGGCAGGGTGAAAGGCGAATCTCTTAGCGCAGACCTAGGCATTAAAGACTTGGGTGTTTTCATAGTGATGTAAGCAGATAAGTTAGGCTACCATCCAGACGTTCGACCACTGCAACACCGCTGGCTCCGTTTGCGTTGATGAGCTGTGGAGCTACTTATCCACGCGTAAATCATTTTGTGCTTTAATCAGAAACTAGAAAGACATCGTCTTAAGTGATCTGGAACAAATGCATTTTTAAAAACGTTTTAAAACGGTTATTATTTGATTTCACCCAAATAATAACTACTCTGAAAAAAAAATTGTTCAATTGTTGATTTCATCCAAATAGTAGCTACTCTGAAAAGTGACCAATTAGTATTTAATTAATCTTCTTTCCAAGAATTAGATTTCATACTTGTAATACAAGTATGACCTGTGAAAAACCTTTGAGAAAGAACGTGCTTGACATCTAGTGGTGAATGGAAGAAATTATGTTCATATGTCTCCTGTCAAATCAACGAGACTCAGCAGGTCCTCAGTGCGTTTCCTAGACGAGCACACCTTAATCATTTAGGCTTATCTGCATACCCATCATATCAAGCTAACTTGACTTGAACACTGACGCAGATTGTATTGAGAACATGTCTTATCCAAAATGGAATTCCAGGAAAATATACACAAAGTTATCGCTTAATAGGGTTTGCTATAGGATAGAAATACTTTTCTAAACTCTTCAATTCAATGCTATATTCCTTTGCAAGCCAACAATTCTGAACCATGACTGTGGTCTGCTCAGAGTTCCAGTTGTTTAGAGAGAAAGGCAAAGTCTACCAATGCAGAACAGCTCTCATTGAAGGTGTGTCATCTAATGTGAGCAAACAACCATAATCTTTCCCGTACTATTTTCCCAAAGCACACACCCCACCCCACCAACAATTTCCAAATCCTCCAATCAGTCTCCAGCTAGCAGTGACCTGCACAGGAAACAAGAAAGCACTTGTCAAGATATATGGTTCTTCACTCCTTCCCTACTTACTTTCCCTCCTCCACCTCAAACCTGTATTTCCTGTCCTGCTTACGACACAACAGCATTTCTGTCCCTGTCCCATTGACACAGTGTATGTGGTGTGAGAGAGACGACCATGGAGGACACCAGCACGGAGGAGGATATTGAGTCCCTGATCGAGGGCTTGGCATACATCCCTGGCCATTTTCACCTGCCGCTGCACCTGAACGAGGATGTGGGTGGATCGGCCGCCCTCCGCCACCGTGACACGCAGCTCAAGCGGGAAAGCCTGCGGGCCGAGCTGGAGGTCGAAGCTGGGGAGCTGCAGTACGCTGTCCGCAACATGCTGGGCTTCCTGGCCTACCACCTGGACGAGATGGAGGCGGCCGAGGAAGCCTTCCGCAGAGTCTGCCAGGAGTCGCCGGGAAACCTCAATGCCTGGGCCAACCTGGCCCACGTGTACGAGCGTCTCGGCTGCGAGCAGGAACAGGGGGAGTGTCTGGAGCGGGTGGCCGCGCTCATGGGCACAGAGACGGATGAGGGCCAGGCAGAGTGCAGGCTCAGGACAGCTCAGTGTCTGGCAGAGCAGGCCTTCGCCCATCCTCATGATGTGGATCTGGGGCAAGATGAAGATCTCCAGGAGAGGCTGACTGCTGCACTGGCACTGTATAACCGTGCACTCCATTATGGAGGTGATCTGGTGAGACTTTGCCATCCTGATAAAAGCATAACCCTTTTGATTCTCTGGAGTAAAACACTGTGATGCTTCATAATGTAAATTCTCTGTTGCTAATTATTATAGGTACCTACAGAAGAAAAATGGAGCTGGTATTTCAAAATGGCAACAAGTTACATAAGGTCATATAATTCCCATTCATAGTCACACTGTTCAACCAATACTTTTGCCTGCTTTGCCTACTTTTTATTCATACATTGGCTACTTTATTTATACAAAACAATAAACTCTTGCAAGAAACAGGCTAAGCTCTTTCCAGACACTAAATACATTATCACGAAATCTATTTGCTTTTGTAGATTAAGTGGTATTGTCAAAGATCCAAAGGATTTGGAGTCTGCCAGGCTTACCTACTTCAACAAAGCTCTCAAATTGCTAAAAGACACTCTGAAATCAGACAAGACACACCTGAAAGGTAACCTGCATCTGGCTCATTGTGGTTCATCACATTAAGAAATCAAAGTTTTAGATTTTAATTTGATCTTTGTTCCTTTTGCTACAGTTTATGAGTACCTCGAAACACTGTGGCTTTATTTTATTATATGGAGTTAAATAGTCTATCTGATGATTAATGAAGGAGGCTGACGAACAGTTAAAGAGCAACTCATAAACCTGTCTGTCTTGTTTTACATGTCAATATTTCCTCAATCTCTGGCCTCTTTCAGGGGTTGTAAATGATCTCGGAAGCCTGCCACTGTCTTTATGCTGACTAAAATTGGCCTGTGTTCCTAGCTCTTTCCTGGTGTTATATTGGTCTCATGCTGGAGAAGATAGAGGAGTTCCCCACTGTACCGATGTCAGTTCACGACTGTGGCCTCTCTGGCTCTGACCCACTGTCATGTTATGGATCGGTACTGTATGCTAATTCAGACATATCAGATGACAACACTGCACATTCTGCGGATGATTTACTGATGTGGATTTGCATAGGATCATTCTTGCTAACTAGCTGGCTATGGTTCAACATTTTTGTCTAGACTTTATTCTAATTTACATTATATACTTCCTGTGATGACATAAAACAATGAATATGCAAATCATTTTTAATTACACATTCTCCATGATGCAAATACACAATATTATAATCCGATATTGAATGTGTGTAAGGTTCACTGAAGGCATATGAAAAACACAAGAGAACCAGAAGCCTCTTGGTAGGCGAGCTCTGTGGCTGTCTGTTTTTCTAGCTCCTACATTCAGTTTGTTGCAGTGATCAACACAAATGTTAGATCTTTTTTTAACTCTGCAAGAAGCCATAAGTTAACCATTTTGTGATATGTGTTAAGAGGCTTGTAGTTCTTTTAGCTTCTCACCAGCGTCATTCCTTAATCATAAACTCTATGCAAATAGAGCCTGCCTTGGATAACACGTCCTAATTTTTCTTCGCGTTTTCCAAATAGTTTTCCTCAATCTTTCACATGAGCATTATTTAACAGATGAAACCTAGACTAAAGCAAAATGGCTTGTGCATGAAAAGATTAGGAACCACTATTGAGTTTAGAAGCAATGAGAAATGTCCCTCTCTGGCTGTTTTTACAGGGCATTAAACTGGCCACAGATGACGCCTTTACATTGAACCAGCTAGCCAATGTATTTTTTTGGTCAGGGAAATATGAGATGGCAATAGGTATCTGCAACATGGCCCTGACCACCCTGCCTGACCCAGAACTGAACTGGCAAGCCTACTGCACCCGGGCGAAGGTAAGTCTAAACGTCACAACTTTGCCAGTCCTACAGTCAAGAGATATGGGTGAGCAACTTTAACTCAAGGGTATTTGTATCCGTATTAGATTAACCATATTGGAATCACAGTCTCTCTATTTCAGGGAACCATAATTAATGAACTGTTTGACTGCTCAGCTGTTTTTTTGCCCACCTGTGTAGTTGTGTATTTATTTCATGCACGAGAGCTTGGTGAAGGTCTGGCGTTTATCTGATGGCGTTTGTCTCTGGAGTGTACTGGTTTTGTCTCTTCAACGTGAGGAATAAGAAGGTGTCACTGCCAGGAAAGCAGGACACCATGAGCCTTAAATATCAGAATAAATTACTGTCAAACCATTAGAATTGTCAGAATATGGTATGGTAACAATACAGTATATTGTTAAGAAGCAAAGTTGTAATGGTGAATATATCAGTTGACCACAATCGTGAATGACTGAAGAATACATTTATCATGAAGAAAAACACTGGATTGGATCATAAATCCTGTGTGTCAAAGATTAGCACACAGAGAAAATGCACCAGTATAACCTACAGGGCTTTATCACAAGATATAAAATCACTAGAAGGCTTCACAACCCGGTTACAGTAAAAGGTTCATAAAAACTCTGCAATGGTCTAAAGGAAGGAGGAATGTATAAAGAGGAATAGAAACAAAAAGCAAGTCATCTCATCTGTGTAATATTGTGGCCTGGGCATGTATAGCTGCCAGTGCAACCTGATTTCACTGAGAACGCTCCAAGTTTCAAATTGCAGAAGACAATAATAAAAAAACGGAACTAAAGCACCTTTGAAGTTTAGATGGACAAAATGTGTAGTGTGCTTAACTGTCTAAATAATGTACCCTTGAGCACCATTACTTTTAGAATGATGCATTCTAGGGCTGTAATCTTTGTGCGCTTCATCCAGTATGCAGTTAATGAATTAAAGGTGGCATACAGCACTTACATCTCAATCATTGTTTTATTTCAAATCCAACGTGCTTGAGTACAGGGCCAAAGTATTTACATTGGACCAGTAACTTTAACTTTAAGTTACGGTACTTGACTTGTAATTGAAAGGTTGCTGGTTCAAGCCCCACCACTGACAAGTTGCCATTACTGGGCCCATGAGCGAGGCCCTTAACCCTCAACTGCTCAAGTTGTACTCAGTCATAATTGTAAGTCGCTTTGGATAAAAGCATCAGCTAAATGTAATAAATTTCTTAGCCAGTAACAAGTCTTTCATATGGAAACTGCTGTTGCACACACTCTCCCAGCTTAAGGTCACAGGCTATGTGAAGTCCTTGGAAAGGGCAAAGCAGAGCTTGGAAGGGAGTCCTGACCGGCAGGACCTGAAAGAGGCGCATGCTGACCTCAAGCAGGTGCTGAGTGTCCGGCCCTGTCTGAGAACCCACCTGGAGATGGGGCAGGTAATGAAGGAATGTTGGGTTGTGCAAGTTCTGTTCTCTAAATTTCACAGAAACTAAGCATGCCTCCATGTTTACGAGCATCATAGTCCACTACCTTTCCCCATCAGGTTTTTTACTACATGGGTGTGGACGCGCTGCAGGAGAGCCTAATGGTGGACGAGATGGCAGTGAACCAGGCTCTGGTCAGCCTGGCCCAGGCCCTGCAGTGCCCGCTAGGCACCTCCCTTCCGGAGCTGCAGCTGCTGCGTGGCCGCTGCCTGCTGCTCAAAGGGGAGGAGCAGAATGCCATCGACTGCTTCAGACGGGCCCTGGAGCTGGAGCGGCCCGGGAACCAGGAGACGGTGGCCCTGTCTTCCCTGCTCTGTGCTCTGCTGGACAGCTTCTTGCAGAACTCAGCGGACCTAAGCCGCTGCATAGACCAGCTGGAGGAGTGCGTGCAGCAGGCCGAGGGCAGGCTGGGCGCCGGTGCTGTCAAGACCGAGCTCAGACGGCTGTGCCGCGAACGCACCGAGGATGTGGCTGAGCTGTCCAGGGAGCTGGTGAAGAGGGGCAAGTTGGGAATGGTGAGGAGGCTCCTGCAGACTTTACAACCTCCAGGAAAACCCTCCATACTTGGAAGGTCTCTGTCTGTGTGAGAGGAAGTGGAGGAGGAGCTGGAAGCCAGATTGCCTCCCTAACATGGACTCTTTGGTTGCTAAGGGGATAAATTATGTCGGATGAGAGTGACGATGTACAAGAAAGATGACTTTTTTTTTTTTATCTGAGAATGATTTACAATGTAGAGTACAATTGTTACTAATTGTGTAATACTGAGGTCAAGCCTAAATTATACAAGGCAGAATTTGACATAATAGTGATCTTTACTTTCCCTCAGTTATGAACAACAAAAAATATTTTTATCTCCCAAGTACTGGCTGTTTTACCTGGGATTATTTATTAATTTTTTCATTATTTCCACACTAGTCTAGATTCCTGTTTCACATAAATGTACATTTCCATTGAGTCTTACTCATGCCACCAATCTTGAAAGTCCACTTAAAGCAAACTACTGTCTGTTGGTTTATTAAATTCAAAACAAAAAATGCTGAGTGAATCCAAGAATGTGGCCCACACCTTTGTATCACAGGCTTTGTCTGTCATTTTAGATGGCTTTGTCTGCCTAACACGCTGGAATGCTACTCTCATCTGCAAAACATCCGTCACATCACGCATGCGGAAGACCAACGTCCTGGGCCTTTATTTAAGACAGTCCAGCTATTGTAGCAATGCCCAGTATGTTATTACAAATTAATTATTACAGGTTTAAATGACAATACCCACCGTAACCTCTTTCAAACAATATCTTGACAACCCGTTCCATCGGACCAACCTAAAGGTAACAGCTTGAGAATGGAAGCCTGAATGGAAGCTGTATGTCAGTGATCATCCAATTTCCACAATTAAATATTTTTAAATTGTTGATCCAGGAACTGGGACAATGATCATAAGGGCTATGTTCATTAAGCACAGTTCAAAAAGATGTGTTTTCTGAAATTTAGAGTACTAGCTAGTACATACTTACTGCAGAGTACATCTACATGAAACGATGACGTTTCAGGATATTTCAGGATACAAAAACATGGAACAAAGTCCTTTCACAAGATATTGAGGTTATTTGAACACTAGTGACGTAGCTTTGCCCTTGTATACTCATACAAGCCATAGTGAATGGACTCCAGTAAATAGTTATGGTCTCTGTCTGTCAAATCCCTTGTCTGATGCCTTGTAAACATCTTAGGAAAGGCCATCTTACCCAGCGGTGCTGCAAAGGAGGTGTTCCAGCACTTTCTTTCAGCACAGTGGCTTCAGAAGCAGCAACCTTCTTAGTAGCAGACATACATGCAGCAAACTCCATTATGACAGGATCTTAGTCAATGGCTAGTACATTCAATGTCCTTCAGTCCTTCACTTTAATCCATGCACTTTCTTGTTGGAAAAGTACTGCTCACAAAATGGAGACCCTTTTACCAACACAATGAAGCTAGGTGTTCCTGCCTGTACACAGCAACTAAAAGAAGAAGAAGAAGAAGAAGAAGAGAAATAACAGCAATCAAGACAAGCACTCACTATACTGCTTTTAACTCAGCAATCCAATCACTGAATGTGCAATGGGGAGAAAATCCAGTGTGAATACCATGGGAGCTGAAGAATCTTCAGGAGTGATGTCCCCACATCCACTTCATATAGATGCTGTGTCTCATGGTCTTCAAAAAACACCTATAACGACAGGTAAAAGATGAGCGTGTAGATAAGGAGTCAAGAATGTAAAGAAAATAAACCATGAAGCTTCACAAAGTCAATACGCACTGCATGCTTACACTGGAAAAACTGTTAGGCTTAGCAAGGCCTATATACTGACCTGAAGATGTTGTGGGTGATATTTTCTTTCTGTGTCCCAGGGAGGCAATTCCTCTCCAAACATGACTGCTAAATGATCTATAAAGCTAAACAACAGGAAAAAGACACGTAATATTTCATATTGAAATTTTTCTTCACACACATCAGACAGACCAAATCTGGCCATGCTGCGTTCAAACACACCTCGAGTTTTCACAGAACGCAGAGACAAAGTCAGTCTGCCTGTGCTCGGGGTACAGGAACAGCACTGGCCAGTGGAGGGCACCCTGCTCGTCCAGGTACACCTGTGCTCCTGTGGCCTCCTGGGAGTCAAGCCCATCCAGGTACAGCTCTGCCATGGCTGCTGTAGTTCCATCATCGCTGCCATCCTCTTCGCTATCGGATCCCCGATGCTGAGGTTGTTTGGGTTGCAGAAGCCTAATGCCTCGCTCCTGGTGCAAACAACAAGCGGAGCAGCTTAACATTTTGAATGCATATTGCATAATGTAATAGACTGCTTTACCCTTACCTTAATGGCAGCTAGTAATGTTCCCCTTTCGGTCTGCTTCTTTTTTTCTTTAGCTTTAGATTTCCTGGCATCTCTCTCTGCTGCCCTCTAAAGCACACAGACAGCATCTTACTGACCAAGAGCACCAATATGAAAACATGTAAAATTAAGATGTTTACAACTCACATAATGATGTGGGTGACACACAAGAATTTGGTTAATTTAGTGCACCAAGCCAAACTGATTAATGGAATAGCGAGTAGTTAATTGTGTTTGGAGCTGTGATCTGATTTATGGTCCTGTATGCTAGTTTTGGCTGTGCCTACCCTCCGTTTGTCTGCTGTGGATCGGAGCTCCAGCAGTTTCTTATCGGTGGGCAGAAGCTTGAGCCCCTCATCGCACCACTGTAATGCAGCAGCATAATTACGCAGCTCCATACAACACTGGGCCCCTGCACGCATGCGCACACGCACACACACACACACACACACACACACACACACACACACACACACACACACAGTCTCACAGGTTCCTTATAGACTGGATAGTGCCACAGATCTTGCACAAACCTGTAATCACACTTAAAATGTCCATTTTAGTGCATTTCAGATTTTACTGCAGTTTTTCCACAAGCAAACGCAAGTGTAACAGAGTCATTTACCTCTGATTATGGCTTTTAAATGGCATGGTTTCACTTTCCTTGCAGAAATTGAGTCATTCAAAGCAGATCGCAAATTTCCTACCAAACAGTAAGAAAACATACAAACTTTCGTACAGGTTTACCCAACAAGTACTGTATACAAGAGCTACACTGGACTGATTTTTTTCCTGTAGGATTATTATGGATTTTGAATCAGTATATTTTACTTCAGTGCCTAACCTGCCCTATCCAAGGAAATCTTTTAAGTCGTTAAACAGGGTTAGATGGTCTCTTCATGCATTAAAAATTGAGCGAGAGGGGTTCATACCTAGATGAAAATGGGCAGCAGCGCGGTTAGTATAGAGGATGGCACTGAGGTCTGAGTCAGAGCAGTTCTTTTTCAGCCCTGCTGTATAGGACACTATGGCTTTCGTATAGTTCTTTTCCTTAAAGTACTCGTTGCCCTCATCCTTCAGGCTCTTTGCTTGCTCTGTGGAAATACAGGCGGTATTAGTTCAACGCGGTGTTAAAACAAGTGAACGCAGTGCTCGTCTGTCAACAGCTAGAGGTCAGCGAGTGGTACCCTCAGGTGGTCTTTCGTCATCGTGTATAATAGACTGCAGACAGGCAAGGTCGGGGTGCTTAACCGGGTCTATGTCCTCAGGAGCTGTCTTCATGAACATGGGCACCTTATCAAATTCCTATAATAAAACACAACGACATTTTAATGCGAGGACCAGCCAGCCGCAGCCTCTAGCAAACAAAAACAAAAACATGTCTGTTCTTACCTCTTCCCAGTTGCTTTCGTTAAATGCGTTTTTATACTTATGTGTCTTGAATTTCTCCATAAATTCGTCCATGCCGTCATCGCTATCCTCGCCTTGAGTCGGTGAAGCCATTGAATTTGTTCTTCTAAAGGCACAGTCCTTACAGGACCCCGTGCTCTAATGTATCACAATTTTTGTCAATTCGCAAGGTTATAGATCCGGTAAACACAGCGTGCACGTTGTACCTCCGGATGTTAACGCCAAATACATCACTCCTATCGACTATCCAGACAAGCTCCAGCTGCCTACCGCCACCATCTGGCCGGGAGCCGCCACAAAACGAAACAAACCCGACATGAGCTGGAAACAGGCGCATTTTCTACCACCAATTCCAAACTATTCTATCAAACTGCCCCGTTTTAAGCGTTTCCAGCATGCGTTATGATACACTGAGTGTTGCTGCACGGTATATATGATTGTACATTTTTATTTAACATGTTTCCAGTGTAAACTACTGTGATAACTTACTTGCATTATTTTAATTACCCAGTCAAACAGTTAATGCAATAAAACACAAGAGATTTATTAAAAGAAGGGCATTTGCAAGAGGTACACAGGTAACATCTCTATAATCAATTAATGACACACAAATAGTGAATATTTTCACAAACTACCCATGATAATATTTGCACCCTGACCAGACCACATAATTGCAGCTGATATATAAATTAATCACATATGTAAGAACGGTAGACCATCTCGGTTATATTGTCTCTACTCCACTCAAAAGGTCCAGCAGGCCATCTCGGTTAAGGAAGAGGGTCTCCCCACTTTGTTGACACACCACCTCAAACACAGGCTTCTCCTCCATTGCCTTCTGCCCCACCACCACCACATAGGGGTAGCCCAGCCTGCCAGCGTCCTTCAGCCGCTTGCCAATGGTCAACTGGGTCCGGTCGTCCAGGATCACGTCCCCTTTTAAATTAGGGAAACAGTTCCCCAAGTGATGGGCCAGCTCCTCGGCCATGTGAATCACCTCGCTGGCTTTGCTGCCTTTTTTAGGCGGCACGACACAAACTTGGTAAGGAGCAAGTAGTCTAGGCCAGCGGATGGAGTCCTCGGAGGAGAGCACTTCGATGGAGGCGGCGAGGATGCGCGTGACCCCGAGGCCGAAACATCCCATCTGTGCCAGCGCAGGCTTGTTCTGAGCATTAGTAAACATGGCACTGAACACTTGCGAATACTTTGTGCCGAGGTAGAAGGTATGTCCCACTTCAATGCCTTTTGACTCGGTCAGAGGCTGTGTGAGGCACTGGGGGCAGTCCATTCGGCCAGCTTCCAGTGCTTCCACATTAGCAGAGAAACCACAGTTCCCACACATAAGCAAACGGTCTTCTCCTACATCAGCTGGCAGATGAAACTCGTGCGAGAGCGTTCCTCCGATGTTGCCTGTGTCGGCCTGCACCTGCACCCACCTCAGTCCCAACCGGTCAAGAAGACGCCTGTAAGCATGGCACACGGACTGGTAGGTGTGAAGGGCTGCCTCCTCGCTAACGTCAAACGAGTACATGTCCTTCATATAGAACTCCCGGCCTCGCAGCAGACCAAACTTCGGCTTCTGCTCATCACGAAACTTCCTGGTTACCTGCAGATCACACGTGAAAGTTATGCATGACTACATTAAGCTATAATGAAGCAAGAAGCCTTTTCTTCAACCTTTTTTATTTAAAATATTAACAGAACAAGCTGTCCCATTTACTGGGAACAGTGCCAAGAGGTATTCTGAATACCTGGTAGAGGAGCAGAGGCAGCTGCCTGTAGGACAGCTTGGTCTGCGAAGCGAGCAGCTCTGTGACGACCTCTTCGTGTGTGGGCCCCAGGCAGTACTCTGCATTGTGGCGGTCACGCAACCGGAACATCTCCTTCCCCATCAGCTCCCAGCGGCCACTGCACCTCCACAGCTCGGCCCCACACAGCGCAGGCATGTCCACCTTCTGCCCGCCAATGGCCTGCATCTCCTGGTCAATCAGCCTCACCAGCTTCTCCATGGAGCGCACTGCGGTGGGGAGATAGTGGAAGCATCCAGGGCTGGACAGTTGAATCAGGCCTGCCTGCAGCATCAGCCTCTGGCTGTGGCACGTCAGGCCCCCTGCCTCCTGACCTTCGCGGAGATTCGAGGGCTGGAAGAGGCGTGATACCAGTGGCATGGGAGTCACGGGCATAGGGGGAGTGCAGGCTGAGCGTGCGTGCTGGGCTGCACAGTGGTGGCTCCTTCTACACGCTTTGCTCAGAGATCTGGGCAGTACGGCATGGAGTTTGCGGAGATGGAAATGCATCAGCGCCTCCATTTTGGGGAACTCTGTTTTGGAAAACTTAAATAGGAAGGTGAGGAGGGGGGGGGGGGTTCCAGCTTATTTAAACTCTAGTCATGTGATATAGCTCTCTCGCCGTCTACACAACTCTGCAATAACAATAACAGCACTAGCCAAAAAAAAGTCACCGGTACAAATGTCAAACAATGAAAAAGGCACAGTAAGCTGGTAGGACTAATACAAGCAGTTTTGCCATTCTCTATAGTGATATAACGCTAAACAATTTTGAACGAAAAATACATTTCGTTACTCTTGTGCTACTGATGCAGTTCCTCAGCAAGGGAGTAGACGTTACCCACCTAACTGTCCGAGCTGCCGATGCTAGCTTACCTAGCTAACTAGAGATAGGTACGTTAACTAAGATAGCGAGCCAGAAAGGGTGAACCTCGAAATTTTAAAAATCTCACCAGCTATAAAATAACTTATTTATCTACTCAGACACACTCCTCGGGTAGGTCGCCTTAAATTGCTCAGAGAATCAAGCACACCCTTAAAAAGAAACTGGCACGACTGCAGAGACCAAGGACCGTTTATACTCCTGCCACCTAGTGCTCTGGAGTAGGAACCCGTTACCATAGTTACATCAAACAGGTTCCTTCCAAGACCTGCTTCAAGATGATCTGGGTGTGGCTAACCTAGCTAGCTTATCTCCCTAATTACAGTAACTATAACCATCTAGTTCTGTATCATCGTCAGCAATACGAAAAATGCCAGTCAGAACGGCAAAGCAAATGAAGCCCACTTTAAAAGTGACGAAGTAAGAAAATAAATGTTAGCAGGTGGCTACTTGTTATTTTCAAAGTGAAGTTAGCCAGCAAGTAGCGTTGACTTATTTAACGTTAGCTATCATATAGCGACATACAGAAGCGACAGTATTTAGCTAACGGTTTATTTATGCATAGTGTTAATTGTGTATTGTTATATTGATATTGCACCGGTTTATTTCTTTTGATGTATGTCGCTAACCTAATAATTTTTAGTTCAATTAAAAGTGGCCTAGGGGTTGTGGTATGCAGGTGAAATATTCTCTCTCTCCTCAGGTCGAGGACGCCGAATCAGTCGACATCTGGGGTGCTCCGCGTAAACCAAAGCGCTACGAATACGAGGAGTGTAAATAGCTCTGTACACCGAAAGAGCTTCACTTTAGCAGGGGATAGTAAAGTTCTCGACAAAGGGTCTGTTCAGACCCACAAACAAACAGTACAGGTACTGACCCTTTACCCAGGTTACACTGTATTTATGTAGCCACTGTTTAAACAGTGTCCTCCTTCCTCAGGTTTTTGATGAAACAGGGAAGGATGTCACACCTCAGCCTCTGTACCAACCAGAAGCTGGAGCTTTGCAACCCAAACAAAGCAAAATCTTCACGAACCATGACACTTCGGGGAGTACCCTCTCTGACTTCCTGTCCACAGCCTACCAAACCACCAATGCAAGCTTTGCAGCACCATTTACAAGGTATTTTTTGTAAAGCAAGTGATAAACACATGTAAAACAAACCAATCTGCTAGGCAGTATGCTTCTTCCCTGCAGACGAATTTGCATCATTTTTGTCACATGTTGCTGTGTAAACTTCTAAATGAGTGAAAGTCATTATTTATTTGCCATTACAGGTCTGTTTTTGGGAGCAGCTCAGTATCTAGATCGAGCCAGTCTACAATGGAATCTATGAATGATGAAATTGAGGATCCATCTTCAAAAAAGGATATCTCCCTTAGTCTTTCAGGTTTGCGCCTTCATCTCCCTACATCTGTCTCTTGAGAAACTCACAAAAACCTGGCCAAAATGAAATCTCTTACTTGCATCTGAGAGGAAAGACACAGGGAAATATCCGCTAAACACAGGAAAGCTTACAAACCTCAGCTCTAATGTCATCCTACCGCCTCTTTATTTGAAACCATCTTGGGTGTTGTGTCCGTTCCATGAAGATGTCCAGGTGCGGCGAGAGGAGATAAAAGAGCAGATCAAGGAGCACATGTTGGACTGCATGGTAGACTGCTACCTCACCGAGACCGAGACCATCTGGCTGTTGGACATGCCTGCATTGTCTGTGTCTATGGACTCTGAGGAGGCTGAAGTGGTCAAGTCAGAGCTAACATCACCTTTCATTGTATTTCTCTGTACATATAAAGATAAAATTGCAGTATGCATGTTCAATAATTAAATGAGTGGATTTGTGTATGATATTATGGCTATTATTGTTTTGCAAGTAGTCTTTCTATTGTTATGGAAACATTCTTACCCTGAGCACTTGGCTGTCTTACTTGGGATTTTTACAGAAATACCCCATCAGCTTTTCACAGGAACATCTTAATAGTCATGTCTCATTTGTCTCTCACTCATTTGGCTCTCACTGTCTCGCCTGAAGGGGAAGGAACATGGCATACCAAGAACTTTGCAAAAACAGGCTGGGCAATGATAAATACATGGAGCGCCCAATGCAGACCTTTAACGGGGCACCCAAAGCTAAAGAAGTCCAGAGCGATAGCATCTCTATGGTGGAAAAAGGCAAGTAACTTAATTAACTGTAGTATTATTGAAAACTGCACATTTTCATTTTAAACCAGATATATCACATTAATTTAATGTAATAAGATTTTTTTTTTTTTTTTTTTTTTTTGTGGGAGATGATCATTAACAGACTTTCCACTGACAAATGTCATTACACTGAAAATTCTGCAGCTACCATGGCCACCCACTGGGACATATATGACTCATATGTAAGTGATGGCGGGGCAGGCAATGCTGCAGATGGAGCGAGCCCCACCAAGCTGGACATCTCCACCCTTCATCGCGTCCATTCATCCAGACCTCTTGACAGAACCATGTCTGGAGCCAGTGCCATCAGCACAGGTGAGTACTGGAAGTTTTTGTTGTTGTTGTTACTGATATTCACTGATTCAGTGCTGGACCTGATAAACTTAATGACTGGAGATTATTCCCAGTACACAGATAAATTCTGATTTTCATCCATCCTTTGAAAATAGCTAGTACTTCCAGCTCCCGAATAGACACAGAGGCCTTTGTGGTTCAGGGTGAGAATGAATCTGACCCAGAGGATGTCCTGCACTCTGAGAAGTTCCTACAGGATCTGCTGGTAATGGAGAGGGCAGTTCTAGAGAATATCTACCAGCCAAAACTTGCTGCTTACAGACAGCTGCCAATACTGCCAGGTAAAGCATGACTGAATTATTTATTAAACTATACCATACTGAAGTGTTTTTCAAACAAATGTTCCCTCTAACACAGGTTTAAGGTCTTACCATATATATACACCATACAATGGTAAACAGAGGAATCTGTGTTTAATCTTTAGCATGCCTCAACACTAATGTCTTTGATATTTGTTTTGTGTGTATCACAGCTGGACTCTATATTCTTGAATGGTCTTAACCTGAGCTTGCTGTGTTTTCTGTGCAGACCCAAACAGAGAGCAGAAGGCCGGAGATGAGAGAGATGGCCAAGATGATGTCTCTCTCAACCCAGCCCTGGAGCGCCTCTGGGCCTTCAACTGTGAGCTTACCATGGGCCGCAATGTCAGCAACATGGCCTGGAATAAGAAAAATCCAGTAAATACACCCTACCTAACATACTTGTCTTTCAATTATTATTAGGAACTGCAGTGAACAACAGTCTGTTTATCAACAAAATAATCAGTAGGGTTAATACGTTAACACACACTGAAGTTGAAGCGTAACTCATCCTGTGTTCTGCTGTAGGACCTTCTGGCTGTGGGATATGGGCAGTTTGACTTCAAAGATCAGAAATCTGGGCTAGTCTGCTGCTGGTCTTTGAAGAACCCTACCGTATGATTCATCTTTATCAGTCATGAATGGAGTTAATGATGTACACCAATGTTTCAAATCAATTTCTTCACAGTTGGTACTTTATCTTTCCAACTATGTTGCTCTCTGTATGTGTGTGCATGTTCCAGTGGCCCGAGCGGATCTTTCACTGCGAGAGCGGTGTCACTGCCCTAGACTTCTCAACCTGCAGTCCCAGTCAGTTGGCAGTGGGCATGCATGATGGCAGCATTGCCATCTACAATGTGCAGAGCACAGAGAAAACACCAGTGATTGACAGCAGGTGGCACTATGAGCACTGAATATTTTTTGTTTTTTGTTGTTACCTCTCATGACCTGGAGTGAAGTCATTTGGTAAAATCATTGTAATTTACTAAAAAGGATTTTGGCCACACATGATTGTTATATGACACGGGCATAGGCACTGATAAGAAAAATAAGTGATCTTTGTGGTCTGTACTGCTGAACACTAAAACAGAAAGTATTTAAGATGGGAAGAACACAAACTAACAGGGAGTGAACGTAGTATAAGGGTTCCAGAGATGTCGGATAAATATGTCATTCCATGTTTTCTGCACTTCTACACAGATGTAAATGACATGTGCTTAACGTGCATTTAAATCACAATAAGTACATATTTCCAGCCAATGACATTCCTGTGTCTGCTGTTTCCCATGCCCTCTCATGCTTCCGGAGGCTCTCAGTACAAGGGTTCACTCTTCTCCTCTGTCTTAGAGCTCTTTTCAAAAATAACTGTGCAGTGTCACATAGTAAACAGTAAAATAGTATGGCGTATAACTGGTAAAAATACTGAACATTGTGTGTGGGGATGTTATTTGCTATTCTAGGAAAGTAAACAGACCAGACTTGTAAAGAATGCCTTAATATAAATCATGTGAGTTCATTAGGCTTCTGCATGTCAGTACTTGTAGGCTTTTGGCCACAGCAAGACAAGTAGTGCTACACTGTATTACATGAGTACGGTCTGAGCTCACTGATACTGGGCTGACTTTGCTCTACTGTCTTTTGCAGTGATTGTGCTCACAAGCACACGGGTCCAGTGTGGCAGGTGCGGTGGGTTGAAAATGAGCACGGCCCAGGAGGAGAGGACAAACGCGAGACACTGATCTCTGTGTCTGCCGACGGGAGGATCAGCAAGTGGTTTCTCCGTAAAGGCCTTGATGGCATCGGTAAATAGTAAATGTATACATGGAGATTCCCTAGAGCAGGATTCCAGAGCACTGCTGAAATGAATCAGGAGAGCCCTTGTGAATGTGAAAGATTATGTGAATCCCAGTTCAATAAGCTCAATAAGTTAAGCAAGTTATGCTCAAAAACCTATGTAAAAATAAGTTTCAGTTCTTGTCCTGCAATAGTAAAATGGGGCCCCTTTATCTGGATATGTGTGATGTAGATCTGATGAAGCTGAAGAGGATGAGGAGTGTGAGGAAGCACCTGGGAGTGAAGGAGAGGAAGATTGAAGCTTTGATCTCTCGCCATGCATCTGGCCTGTGCTTCCATTTCCACAACAATGTTAGCAACTCTGCATCGGATCACACACTTAAAGCCAGTTTACCATTAACTTATGGGGTGTTTTGTTGTGTTTGTATGGTTGTCATATTTCTGTGTATCAGGATTCGAATATCTATTTGGTTGGGACAGAAGATGGCCTAATTCACAAGTGCTCCTGCTCATACAATGAGCAGTTCCTGGGGACCTATACGGCACACATAGTAGGTTCACTCTCTATACGCTGAGCCACACCTGTCCAAGCTCGGGACACTCTAGAATTGCGTCACGTCTAGATACACGTGTTCATAAATTTGTTTCAAGGTTTTTTGAGGTCTCATTCTCTATGTCTGTATTCATGAAAATTGATCAAATTACTTAATAATGTCTCAGTGTAGCAAGGAGTAGTGGAGCAATACATCATGGCTCAGGGAAACCAAAAAAGAAAACTAAGGGAATTCATGGCAATAAGGAGACAAGGAAAAGAGAACCTCTCCCATAGGACAGTGAAATGCATACATGCATAAATACCATGTACCACACGTACATGCATACAGAATGGCTAGTCACAATATGAGGACGCAGCGAGTGAGCACATGGCTGACCCATCATGTGGACTTGCTGGGGTTTGTTCAATGCTGCCTAACCATGGCAGTAAAGGCTCAGCTAACCACAATGGCAGGATTTCCCTGAGTTGTTATGTATTGCACCACCATGCTTATGGTGGTTTATGCTGATGCAACTTGTTACAGGAACCTTTTAAAAACCTCTTATTAATTAGGGAAATGTATCTCTTTTTATCTGGACAGGGTCCTGTGTATAAGATCACGTGGTCACCCTTGTGTCCAGATGTGTTCCTGAGCTGCTCTGCTGACTGGACCATTCAGCTTTGGAGGCAGGATCTCTTCACACCTATTCTGGGCTTCACCTCCACCCACAAGGCTGTGCATGACATAGAATGGTCGCCTAGGTGGGCCACCGTGTTTGGGGCAGTGAACGAGGGCAGGCTGGAGATCTGGGACCTGGGATCAAGCATGTAAGATCCTGGCCTTTCTTTTCAGCTTGAAATCCCCCAGGCTTATTTTAACTCCTGCCACTCTTCCGTTCACAGTCTGGATCCAATCATAGTGAGCATGGCCCGTCCAGGGGTGAAGCTCACCTCTCTGCTGTTTGCCACGCAGACGGACTGTGTGCTGGTCGGGGATAGTGGGGGCCAAGTCAGCGTTTACAAACTGAAGAACCTCAATGCAGGAGAAGGCAAAGAGGTGAGCTTCCACATGCACACCTGGAACCTGTGTCCTGCACGTCCTGACAACTCCCATGTGTTTCCCTCGTGCTCATACATGTCCTCTCCTTCACAACAGGTGAACACTTTGCATGACATTATCAGGTCCACACTGGCCAGTCAGCTCTGAGACAGGGATACGCTGTGCACCTGATAGGCTGGACCTGCTCCACTCCATCATCATGCTGACAGTAATATCCATGATTCATCAGACTCAGTGACTCCATAATAACAATGAGATTTACAGCAGACTGGGCCTGTCTAGAAGGACCTCCAGCTTTCTTGTATAAGGGAAAGAGACATATTTTCAAAACGGTTTCACCTGCCAGAAATGGTTCTGACTGACAGTAGGTCACAGTTGATAGTGTGTCTGAACCACTATGTAACCACCATGCCTGTGCATTTAAAACAGCTACTTATCATAAGTGTTTATGCCCTATTTTCTGAGTGACTAAGACAATAAAGAAAGAGGAAAAAACACAAGTATTTTATTGTTTTATGTGTTTTATTTTTCTTTCCATATTTTATCAAGTTTTATATCTGTTTCTCAACAAATATCAACTAGGATATTGTTAATCTTAATAAGATCAAGATTTGAATAGATAATTGAGTTTGGAATCAAATGGAGGAAAATGAATCAAATGGAGGAAAATGCAAGGTTGTAGTCTTTCTTTAAAATTGAGAGGAAAAAAAAGAGTAGACAACTTTTGGACAAATGTCACTGTCAAAACAGCTTCCAAATGTAACAGATGAGAGATCCCTAGGGCATGTGAAAGGGATGACAGATGCACAGAAAGTTAATGCAAAGGCCATGAAACCTTTTGATGGATTACAACCATCAACGCCCCATCACACCTCAGCAAATGGCTGTCATTATGAGAAGAGTTGTAATCCATGACCTGTTTGAGAGATCCATAATCTGGCGACTTTAGTGCAAAACAAACAAAGCATAGTGCTGTAGTGTCTGGTCAGGGCAGCTCTGAGCAAATAAAGTTAAGAGTTTTACAAGAATGTCAGTGATGGGAGGAAATGGACCCCATATGTTCCTTTGCTTATTTACACTCACTACCCAGTTTACTAAAAACATCTATGCTCACTAGTCAGATTATTAACTACACCTGTATTAAGTACAATATAGGTACTATAAGTATCTTATAGGTGCATTTTATAAATGTACAATTACATACTGTACCACATATATTGCCATGCACAGTTTATCAACCACATTGTACTCTGTTCATCACTGTCCAGTTTTCTGTCTGTTGGTGGGCTGGTAGTGGGTGTGGCACAGCAGTGATACGGACCTGGTATTGGCATGGTAGTGGGTGTGGCTCTCTCACCATGGCTGTGATATGGGTGTGGTAGTGTTATAGTAGTGGGTATGGTACTGGTATGAGAATATCAGGTTGTAGTTTTCACAACTTCAAAGTGCATGTCACCACAGGGCTGAGAATGGTCAGAAATATACAGCCATCACATATCCTATGACCACCATCAACACTGATGAAGAGCTGGAGAATGTGTAACACAAACTGTACATGGCAACAGATGAGATGTAGTCTCTAACTACACCTACAAGGTGCTTTTATTAAATAAATGCTTCTAATAAATAAAATGAGTGATATGTGCATTGGTTTATCTGCTACAGTGCTTAATTATTTCTCATAGATGTTTCTTAAGTATTTATCTCTCTCAATAGACTTGACCAGGACACTCTAGAACAGCTCGTAAAATAGTCATTTTATTTTTGCTGAATTACAAAATGTGCATAAAAAAATTAGCTTACACCTGTTAATGCATAAAGGTCTGAAAGGCATTATGCATTTTTAAACATGTTCAGACAAGCATTTTTAATTATGCATGTACTTTAGGTATTATTTTACATTTTAAATGACAATGTAGTTTGACACACTCTTAGTTTTCTGTTTTCATTTTGACATATAAAGTACACCACCACTCTAGTAGATACATATCTGTACCATATGGGGACACATTAACCACCACAAGAAAGATGCTGTTGTCTGAGTACAGCTGATCTTATTGTGATCATGGTTATTTGCACTCTTTATTTGTGGTTCAAATGGATTTAGGGAACATAATTTGTTGGTAAAATCAGCAGATATTGTATGTCTGTTTTCGTGGGTGGCTTTGCTGGCTGAGCTATGACTTGATTAGCATTGCATTATAGTGAATATCACTGCAATCAAACCATTAACCTGGAACAGTCAGGAGACATAGGTCTGTCCCAAAAGGATGTAATTTGATTCTAGATTGAAGCAGTAAAGCACTTAACTACCTGTCGAGAATGTCCTTTTTCTTCTGAAACACACATCCTGTCATTATCAATAACTGACAACATAAATCTGTTTGGCTGTAAGGGACCTGGCATGGGTGGGGTTTAAAGGGGAAGTGAATAAGGTAAACTGGTCCAGAAGGATGGAGAGCATCTCTATATATATAGGCAACACATGCTGTGTTGCATGTTGGTCATCGCCTTCTAGCCTTGAAGACTGTGTTAAAGTGACCAAGGTGAGTGAAGGGGCAGTGATCCACCCGGCAAAGCGAGGGAGCCAGCATGCGAGCGCTAAAGTCTCTGCTGCTTCTGTGGCCTTTCCTGCTACTGTGGGCAGCCTGCAGTGTGTCACAT
This sequence comes from Electrophorus electricus, assembly GCF_041902795.1. Classification (NCBI taxonomy): domain Eukaryota; kingdom Metazoa; phylum Chordata; class Actinopteri; order Gymnotiformes; family Gymnotidae; genus Electrophorus; species Electrophorus electricus. Next base: position 4,582,928 of record NC_137503.1, read on the forward strand.
GTGCAGGCGGAGGTCAGGGCAGTGAAGCTGTGCGGTCGCGAGTTCATTCGGGCCGTGGTCTACACCTGTGGAGGCTCCAGGTGGAGGAGGCTGCTCACTCCACAAAACGTGCAAGGTGAGTCTTACTAATTACTCATTGAGAACCAAGCCTAGAACATTTTTTTACAGATCTTTGAGCTGTACCTAAAGAAATACATTTAGATTGTGGCTATTTTTGAAAGTAGCAATTTCTTAATTTACTGTAGTTTTAGCTTTGGGCTTTTGTTAATTTTGGTTCAAATTAGGGAAGTTGATTAGGAATGTTGATGTAGACATCCAAAAAAATAAGATAACCTTTCTGACATTCATGTTTTCCTGTGTAAACACTAATATGACACCACATTAGTATAGTAAGTGTATTGTTTGATAGAAAGTGTGCACACTTCAGCCATATTTTTCTATGTTCATTTCTCTTTGACCCTCGGCAGTCCTGTTTGGCATACAGATTTAATGAGTGATTAATTTCATCTGCAAGCATCTGCTCTAGATTCTGAATTCCCAGAGCTGATGACTGCAGCGGAGTCCAGATCTTATGCAGTGTTCCCTCTGAAGGTGGACCTGTTTATCCAGGAGAATGACACTTACTGTTAATATGCAATACTAATAGATACATCAAACTGGATTGCTAAATTTTTACTGTAATGTAATCACAAGATATACCAGGACATCTCTGGAGTCTAGGCAGTGGTAGCTCAGCGGTTAAGGTACTGGGCTTGCAATTGGAAGGTTGCTGGTTCAAGCCGCAACACTGCCAAGTTGCCACTGAGCAATGCCCTTAACCCTCAAGTTGTACTCTGTGTAAGTTGCTCTGGATAAAAGCATCAGCTAAATGCCATAAATGTAAATGAGTCTATGCACAAGAAATATATTAGAGCATCAAGTTTGACCCTGAACACACTCAATCATTTCAGCTTACTGTTTTCTGCTTGTTGCTTTTATATGGGGCCGTTGTGGTAATCATATGAAATAATATGAACGCTGTCATCAGGCATTGCATGCACTCAAACCAACATTTTCTGTGCAATTCTAGTAGATTAGTAGAACTAGTAGAGCTTATTATTTCTTCAATTTCATGCCATTTGATGCCATTATCTAAAATCTGATTGGCCCATACTCCTACTAGTGTTTAGTAGTTAATACTCTCATGGTCAGCTTTGTGTGTGAGCATGCCACTGGAAAAGTAGATATATATATGCCACAGCGAACTGAGTGTGTTGTGTTTGTGTGTTGTGTACCACAGAGATTCCTAACAGCGAGCAGAGCAGTGCTGAGGGTCTGAATGAGAGCAGAGGATCACATCTGTCTACACGAGATCTCAACCACATATGTTGTCGGATGGGCTGTCTTAAGAGTGACCTGGCTTTGCTGTGCTGAAGGCCAGATGAACTCACCATCACTCTCACAAGCTGAGCGGGGACTCTGAGACCATCTAGCTATTACTTGTTTGAAAATCAGTAGCAGTGCAGTTGCTAAGGGCAACTAAATACAAGCAATTATGTACAAGCAAGGTGGCCTCGTTTGAACATATTCATTTGTCTGAGAAAAAGGTCGAGAGATTTCATGCCAACAATTTTATGTATTAAAAAAAGAGAAAGATTTTAATTTCAGGACTGTTGATCTATTTGTTAAAACTGCAAGTCTGATTGTAATGTATAGTTTGCAAATGTTGTCTAATAAATACAATTGCATATCTGTGGGCATGTGTTTTTTAGCTTTATTGTGAATGGTAACATACACTCCATAATCAACTTTCAAATGATCTATAATTTTTCAGGCTATGTCCATCCAAATCAATATTTCTCAGCAAGTTTTAATGCAATGCATTAGGAGCAAGTTTCCCAGACTCAGATTAAACTTAACACTGGTCCAAAAATGATGCCCAAATGTTTTTGGCACACAATTGACCTAATTCATATCTGGAAGCTGTGCAGGAAGTGAGGAACATGGATGATTTGTGCATTTAGCATGGCCAAAACGTTTTAGTAAAATTAAACAAATGCGTAAATACAAATTCATACATTCTGCTTACGTTTTATTGGTTTGGAAAGAGCAAAGTAACTCAGTTCAGTGTTAACATCATTTGTACAAACACAGCTTGCACCTGTTGCTGGGAAGAATCTAGAATGATCTATCAATACAGCCACACATGCACAAGATCTCAGTTGCACACACTCATTCACGCACACACATACACACACAGTCACACGTGATTTCACTTACACATATAACATAGTTTCTTGCCTTTCCTGTATATTTCCTGGCAAAAATTCACTTTGGACTGTGAAGACAAACTGATCAGCTGTTCCACAGAACTGCATTCAAGGGATTTTCTTTTAGCTAATGGACACTGTTTCAGTTCTTAAATCTAATGAGCTCAGTGCAGTTAGGAAATCGATGGAGCATACTGTGTGACACAGCGCTCAAGTCTAGGGTACTTTAGCTCTTCCACAGTGGGAATACAACTCTTTCAAAAAGTGTCAGTGTTCTCTTCAAACCAGCACAATCTCTATGACAGACACTTTGAGTTATAGTTACCCAATGGTTTTTTGTTGTTGACATTGAATATCAGAACATCTGGGAAGTTCAACAGTAGCACAGTGGTATTTTTTTTTCCACAAGGAACAATATTTTTTTTTCCACTTTATTAGTAGTTTTTAACATTGAAAAAATATGCAGCTTATTCTCTCTTAAGGACAGTTCTTGAGATACACACACAAATCCAAAAAACAAAAACCTAAAGAAGGAAGAAGCATTTTTGGTTGTCTTTACCCCTCCCCAAACCTTGTCCTTGTCATCTCACAGAGACATTTACCATTTGCAAATTAAATCCGTAACCTTAAGCGTTGGGGCGATTTGGATAGGGACTCATGCTAAAGACTGTCAATAAAATGCACTGGAGCAGAGATGTCAGATTCAGATTGCACATATTGGTCTTAATGGTGAAATAGGTTAAATGTCCAAAAGCTGACAATCTATTTTTTTTTCCCCACTAATAGTGCAGGTATACGTAACACTGCTTTCTTAAAGCAGGTAGATACATTATACGTCCTTTTTAATCCCCACCCATATACAGCTCAAATCTTCTGGTGCACTTGAGTTTAAAAAAATTATATTTGAAATAAATTTAAAAATTATACCTCAGCAGTTATACTGTACACAGTTTACCCAACTACACAGATAACAAAAAAATCAAATATTTATAACTTTAAGGGTCCTAAATTGTGATACCATTCAAAGTCTATACATATACAGAGTCACAGAGTTTTTGTTTCTTTTTTTGTACAACAAATTATTGTGAATAAATAAAAATAGAATGATGTACTCAGAAGTCTAACACTGCTGTCTTGGGAACAACAGAAAGGCTATTCAACAATACAAGGAAAAACACCAAACGCCCTTCAAGATATATATTATCCATTTAAAATGTTTTTTTTTTTCTCAAGGGAAAAACCTTTTTCATACAATTGCAAGCAAGACATATTTTAAGATGTGGCTGCCCAAATCTCAGATGAAAAAATGTTCTATCATATCTCAAATATGACATTATTCTAGTGTGCCCACAAAAGCCTGACCTTTACATGTGGCGCATGTCTTTACAGTCTCGTAATACTCTCTTTACCTGATTCAGCTACATTCCAAAAACTACACAGATTAATCTGAATGACATATGTGTAATCTTACAATATACTGCCTCCTTGTGGCCCTGAGACACACTCCAGTATCAGCTGACCGAATCATGAACAGCCTCGTTTCCTAACCAGTGCCAAAAAGTTGCATCCAAGCTTGCCAAGAGTAAGGTCTGAGATTAAACATTTCTTCATTAACAGAAAGAGTTTGACTGCTCATGGACTTAATCAACTCTACCAGACTTCATCCAGAGCTTCTTATCCTGGTTAAAATAGTCGATTCGTTTCAACACTGATCTACCTGTATCAATATCGATGTCAGTATCGAATAGAGTGAGTGTTCAGGCAGCCACAGCCCATGGGTTGAACATCAAGTTGTTAGTCAGGCGAGAGGCTAGCCTTAAGGGAAAGCCCATGCTGAATAACAGCAGCAATACAGTTCTGAAATGTTTACAGTTTACAAATACAAGAAGTACACCCTAAAACGGTCCACGATTTCTATATGTAACTTATACAATACTGCTGGAGTATGGGCTCTGCCTGTATCAGAAATCTATAAAGGGACTGTCTGAAGGGTCAGGCAGGAACCAGTGCGTCCGTCTCTCTTATGTTCTGAGTAATTTTCATTTAGTCCATAAGAGACACATTCTCTCGCATGGGTCTACGATGTTGATCAGTTGTCTGCCAGATATTTCCCTAAAAATGAATAAATGAACAAACAATTACCCTATGGTATCCCTGCTCTACACCAGTTCCCCATCAGCTAATTCTTAAGCCCTGTATGAGCTGAATCGAGCTAGTGAGTGCAGGGGGAACAGAGCAGAGAGGGACGCTTTTATGGAGCTGTTTTACATCTGGCTGTTCTCTCACCTGCAGCGAACCTCTTCTTGATGAGGGAGAAGCGATAGCCAGGGCTGGCCAGCTTGATGTCACAGCCTGACAGGGTGCTGCCCTCGCTGGTGAACTGCACTGCTAGAGGTGCAGGCTTACTGGGACCCTCCGTCAGCTGGAAGCGTGCCAGCAGGGAGCCCACCCCTGAAGGCCCACACAGCGCAAGCCAAGGAACACACAGACCACACCCATGGGCAGCAGCTCTATTACGTGAGGGTCTAACAAAGTAACAGACTGAATTTTAGCGCATAAACGTTTGAGCATTTTACCTCCATTCTCAGACTTTTGAGAGATATCCGGAATCTTCCACAGGATTCTCTGCTGCTCTGCATTCCTTTGTAGATCAAAAGAAGAAACATCATCTGTCAGAATCAGTGCTCCTTGTCCTCTCTGTGCTTGCTCCTGTTCCAACTGCTGTCGTCAAACAACGCCACAGTCTATGCAACGCTCTACATACTGGATCCTCATTAAATACCACACTGTATCATTTTCAACTATATTAAAACCACAGTGCAATAGCTACCCTATAGGAAAAGAACTTGCAGAAGGCCACTACAGGAGATTCCAGCTCTAGCTCCCTCACCAGGCAGCTGGTGGAAGCACAGCCTGCAGTTTGCTGACCCCTCCATCCACAGGGACGAGGAACTGGACATTGTTGAGAGCTACTGGCGTGGTCATGGCGCTGCCAGTGTATTTGTAGTCTATCCTCAGATCAGTGCTGGTGGGCTCACACCTCCAGTTCACGGCCAGGTTTAGAGGGGCAGACTGCGGACCTGGAGCCGAAACCTAATGCATGCACGCACGCACACACACACACACACGCACGCACACACACACACACGCACACACACACACACACGCGCATGCGCACACACACGCACACACGCACGCACACACGCACGCACACACGCACGCACACACGCACACACGCACACGCACACACACGCGCACACACACACACACGCACACACACACACAGTGAGGTGCAGATATATGATATGTTACAGAGGTGTGTACAAACAAAGATGCATAGATCAGCTAGACAGATCACCTAATCTATTTTTTTTCCTTTTGTACCTTGTCAATAACTGATTTGAAAGGCTTCTTTTGGCCATTCTTATTATATTTCTTATCATCATGTTAATATATTTCTAAACTGCACATTAGGAAAATCGCATCATCATTAATTTCCAGCATGTCAGTTCTTACCTGATATTTCAGCATGTCTACATTGTAGTACGTGGCCTGAGGCTTTTGTTCAGCCACCTTCTTTAAGTGGGCCATGAGGTTTGGCATGTTCACCCAGAATTCCTTAGAGTTGGGCTTGGAGTCTGTAGTGTCACTAGGGAGTAATGAGAGGAGACTGTAATGAAACACAGCAATGAGTCTTGGGTATAAAACTAAACCAATGGCTAAATCAAAAGTAGATCAGCTCTGCTCAAGGCTACTGTGTGAAGAAACACTCCAATCCAGTAAGACACTTACAATGATAAGACACTGAGAGATGATGAGCTCACTGCTGACTGGTTTTGAGTGAGTCACCATCAGCTGACTCTGCTAGATCAGAGAGACACCAGACCAAGCGTCTTCTCAGCTAAAACTCTCTGGCTAAACCTCTGGCTGGTCTGAAAGTTACTGGGAATTACTGGGAGTTAAGACTTTTGTAGACAAACAAATTAGTAAATGAAGCAAATAATACATAAAGTTTGAAAATAATTCGTCCCACCATGACAAATCCATGATTATTGCTTTGAGTAAAGTCAATGTGGAATGTGAATGGAGTCTCTGAATGAATCTAATGGGTCCACAAAGAGCAGGTAAACTGTGCTGTGTTGTGGTCCTGTCTGAACTGGGGTGGGAAACCTGTGTGGTATGTGGAAGGGTGGCATTAGAGGGGTTATTTACCAACACAGTAACTGGGGGTTAGGAAGGATGTGCTCCAGGCTGCTGCAGTTGGTTATGCTGAAGGTTAGAACTGCAGGCGACGGGTTATTGGCAAAGTGTCTGGTGATGCCAGCCGGGAAAGATAACACCATCTCCCCTGTGATCTTCACCACACACCTTAGAGATGGATACTGGGGTTAGACCAAAGACCCAGTAACCACTGATGGCAGAGTTCATGGAACTATAAAATATAGTCAATTATATAAAGTATAAAGTATATAAACTTATAGTTCATAGAACTATAAAGTATAAAGTATAAAGAGCTGAAAATTTAGAAAATGCTTTTTTTTTTGTTATTATAGGGTGTTCAAAATGAAACTTGTAGTCACATATTTACATATATATTGAATGATAAGCAAAGCAATATTTGTATTATTTTATAAATGTATTCTTAACACACAGGTTGTTAGCATCATTTGGACATACATGCTGGGATCAGTGCCTTTAAAGTAAGCATTGACCGTCTCAGTGAAGGCTGCCGCCACTGGGAGTGTGTCCTGGGCCCCCATGGTGAGGGGACTGGGCCCTCGCGAGCAGCCTAGAAGACACACACACACACACACACACACACACACACGCACACACACACACGCGCACACACACACACACACACACACACAGGCACACACACGCACACACACACACACACACACACACACACACACACACACAACTTACATTAAACAAATTTTAATGGAGTCCCTAAGGAAGAAGCCAGCTCTGCGGAAAGCCTTTTCTGTCTAGAACATGATCTTGGTTCATTCTAGATCAGTAGAATGTGGCAATTAACACTGAGAGAAAGCGAGTGAAGAAAGAGAAAAGAAAAACAATGACCTCAAACCAGATGCTCAGACACACAGTACATTTAAAACGTTCAACAGCTAGCAATTCGTTCATCTCTCCAGTGTTTATTAACAGCCAGAACCAAAAGCCTCAAAAACCAGCAACATCAAATTAAAGCAAAAGAAAATACAGATGCTTGAGCTTCACTGATCTGCTGGATTCCTCACTGAGTGCCATCGTCACATAATTCCACGTGCATTCCACGTGCAGCATCAAATTAGTAGTGTAAAATCAGCAAACAGACCATAAACTCAACAGCAAACACGTGAAAAGGTGATAAAGTGAGCAAAGGCTGAAAGAGACAGATAAAGCATGCCGTTACGCTGAGCCGTTGTGTCACAGTCCAAATGACCAAAATCAAACAATTAATGCAAAGAGCCACAGAACAAGGCAAGAGACGAAAATCAGGTTAGTGACAGAAAATGAAAACGATGGTTCTGAAAGAAGAGGCAGGCTTGTCACACGCCATGAGCAGATGCATGCGGCGATGCGGAAGTGAGAGGGCTGAGCGAGGCGCAGGCACTGCAGGTGGGAGAGGTTTAGCATCCCCACGGGTGGAGGAACTGGGGGGAAGGGAGACAGAGAGTGACGTGGATGAGAAGAGGGGAGCAACAGATGAGACTTGAGTGTGCACACGCTACGTCCTCAAGCAGGAAGCCCGACTTACCTTCAAATGTTAAATAAAACTTGCCTCTGTCAAACCATACGAGGGAGGGCTGGTCTGTCTCTGTGTTGGGGGGGCGGGGCAGAGGGGTGGAGAGGGCATGAGGAGAGGGTGGGGAAAGGGCGAGACAAGGACAGTAGCGTGAGTCACACACACGTCTATTATATGTCATGGGGGGTCAGGGACTTAGGTCAAAGGGTAAAGTGGCAGTCACCTTGTGCTTCTGGTGAGGACATTTATAACTCATGAAAGTTTTATGCATTCTACATAGGGCGTAATAAGGTAAATCCAAACTTTAAGTATCCATAAAAAATGTGTCTTGGCATTGCTTGTAGGAGCTGAGGATTTTGAGCTGGGTATGATGGGGTGAACACTGTGCAAAGTCTAGACTGCACTGTGCAGCATCTTGGAAGAAAGAGGCTGCTTGGTCCATGCAGTGTTGAGGTTATGGATGACCAAGGCAGGGAGTATAAAGAAAACCAGCAGAGAGTCCTGTGTTCTGCTCCACACATTTCCACAGGACAGGACAGCCAAATTATGCTGGTTGTTTAAGAATCAAAGATTCAGTATAATGAACAGACAAAGATCTAGAGCACCTGATGACTGAATATTCATATCTGAACTAAATCATAAATAAACCAGGCATGTTTGTGAAGTCAGTATGAATTTATGCAATCTTTGCAAAATACAGGTGGCAGTTTCCTTTGTTTATTTACAAATGTAATATGTATTTTTGGATCTGACAGAATGGGAGCTGTCAGACTATGGTGACAACAGAGGGCAGTAATGAGTGAGTTTTGGGGCTCCACCTTTCATACTGCAGGTGTTACATCAGGCGGGAGAAAAGGGCCATATGTTAACTACATGTGAGAAGAGTGAAAGGGACATTTTAAGCTTATGTCAGAGTATATCTGACAGGAAACATTGCAGATTTTCTTAAGATTGATTCTCTTTTTTTTTTCAAACAAAAAAATTATGAAAAAGTGGTATTACATTTTGATATTTGAGGCATGATGATGCTTCAGGTGCTTCTCATACAAGCAGAATTTATATGCTCAGAAGTCAGATAGGAATTTATACCAGGAATTTAAACCAGATCTGATGTGTGTTTCTGTGTGTGTGTGTGTGTGTGTGTGTGTGTGTGTGTGTGTGTGTGTGTGTGTGTGTGCGCGCGCTCTAAGAAAGGGATGGAAAGAATACTGATCAGCGCTGCTGTCATCTGGGCTCCTTTCCAGACTTGACTTCAAACACACAGAGGCCTGAGTGTGTGTCTGAGTGTGTCTCATTTCTTGCAAGATGGCCTGCATCAGGTCCTAATAGGTGCACTGTGAGACAGATGCATTTCAGACATTCTATGTGCAGTCACTCTGTTATGGTGCCATCACAGCACAGGGAGACTTTGTCATGGCAATGAGGGTGTGGGGGGGGGGGGGTGTTAGGAGAGGGGGGGGTGTATGTGGTACATGTCTTTTCAAGCAAATGGATTGATTATGGGAGAATGGGGGGAGTGTGTGTTCGGTGGGCAATGTTACACATTCCTTTTGACTTCTGCGATGTGTGTGGTTATGGATGTGTAATGTAACATATGGATGTGAACACCTGATTCAATTTCCTCTGCCTGGATACAAGGAGTGTGCAGAAAAGTGAAAGGGCAGAACAGATATACAGGAATGAACTAAAGACCGCTCAGAGATGAGGCTAAGTCCACGCAGGTGTGGCCTGTTTGCTTACTTGCTTATTTAGAAGATATACTGTAACAGCTAAAGCAATTCTAATGAAGTTCTTATGCCTTTCAAATCAAATGCACTGTGCGTAAGACAGGCATTTCAAAGCCACTGGTTTGAATCAGTGTCATCCATTTTATCCACCAAATCAGGAAGGTCCCATACCGTACCTGAGAGCAGATCATCTTGCCTCTCAAAGCTGGGCAGTTTTTCTACAAAAACGTCGTCATCTGACACCGGACAAAAACGCCAGCCCAAAAGACAGGACAAGGAAGACAACAAAACAATAACAAACATAAAAGCAATTCAAATTAAACAACAAAGGCTTCAAAAAAACCCAAAAAGCACAGTCAACAAACTCAAGACAGGGTCGCACGCTACAAAGACACACAGCAAACGATGAGAAGTAAAAACAAAAGATAAAGAAAGAATACAAACGGACAGAATGGCAAGAGCACCAGCTGGACTGGGTCCCCCACGTGCAGGTTTTCAAACGGTTCGCACTGAGACTGTACCAAGGACGCCGACATAAATTACACCGGTCTAAGGCATTATGTTAAAATCCGCAAACCTCAAGTGCAATCTACAATGCCAGATGAAGGAATCGTGTGTATTTCATTTTTATAATACAACAAATGCACACAAAGCTGGCAAGCTCTTCAAGACATCAGTTTTGCAGACATGCACTGAAATACTGTAATATTATTTTGAAACTGCATGAGTCTACATCTAAGAAACTTCAGTAAAGATTCTGCAAATCCATATTGAGCTCTTTAATGCACAGAACAACTTGATATGTCTTTACATGTGTCTGAACATTGAGCCTGATCACATCAAGTCCAGTCAATAGCTTTATTTGACTCCTCTGCAATTTCAGTCCAACCATCATCCCACAAGTGACAAAAAGCAAACCTCACTCAATCTTCTCTAAAGTTCTTTAAAGTCATGGTAGTAGAAATGTTATGCAGTTTAGTCCATGTTTATTTATTAAGACTACATATTTAGACAAAACCGTTAGCTACAGAGGTCATAATATGGTCCCTACATCCGGCACAGTCAAAAACGTGGTCTGATCACCGAAAGGGTTCTTTGCAACACCGAAGCAGGATAAGACACTACTGCGGAATCCAAACAGGTGTTTTTTTTTTGGTTGTTGCAAACACTTATGCACAGAGCAGCACAGCAGAGAAGGAATGGAGGCACACCTGACACAGACACGGACAGCTCTTTACCGACGGTGGGTGTGGTGGCAGTGCTGAGGGAGTTGGTAGAAGAGATGGAGGAGGTGCTCTCCGCCCGTGCCAGAGGGGCCATAGGTGGAGGGCTGGACGAGTGGACCGGGGGGCTGAAAGGCCGATTCTGGGGGCAAAGAACCAGGAGAGGGACGTAGGTTAAGGTAAATCAGACCAAGGAGAGCAAAGGGCTCGATCAAGGGTTTGGAGCTGGTGCTTTCAACAGCGGTTCCTTTAATCAGCTGCCGTCTTTTGATAGCGACTGGAGTAACCTGCAGCTTTTTTTCCGTGCATGTGTAAAGAACATCAGATTCGATCTTGGCAGTTCTTCCGGACTGTAGCGATGACAGAAAATCCGGAACGCTAAAAGTCTTCTTGTATTTCATTTGTAAAACATAAGCTGCTGGAGAGCTCGGTGACCTGACGATGAACTGAGCAGCCGTGGTTAGGTTTCTGTGTGCAGAATTTGAGAGTTGCCACCTACCACGTCCCCTACGCTTGCTTTCCCAGCAGCCATTTTGGGACGAGAGGATGGCCGTGGAGGGGGAGGGGGAGGACTGCTAGAGGCCAATGGTGTTGCAGGGCGTGCAGGGGAGAAGGAGCCTGCGGATCAAAGGAATTTCATAAAAACAACGTTGCGTGGGGGAGGACGTACGTCATGCATCGAAGCCATTTGTGAGCCATTAGAGCTTAAACAAACTTGGCAAAACACATACACTATGGACTGACGACCTCTAATGACCCCATATTTCTATCAGCTGAGAAACAGGCTCGACATGTTTGGCACACACATTTAATCTTCCATTACGCAACAGATCGCAGATCAACAGCTCATATAATGGGGAAGTAGCAAACATGTTTGTTTTATTTATTTTCCACCCATGTGTTTCCCCCAATGTCATTTACCCCTGCTTAGTGTAAGTTAGAACTAACTGGGAATGTAACAGGGAGGTGTAGTGGTTGAAAGGGGTGGGGCTATGTCAGGTTAAAAACCTAGTGCGTTTTTTTATGCTCACTGTACCTTTTCTCATGCTGGCACTGTTCCATTACAAGTTTCAAATAATTTGCATTGAAGATACACAAAACAAAAGTCCTACTGGATTATTGGATAATGAAGTTGCAATGTTGTTACAACTAGGTTACAATGTGTCATCTGTGCAAAGATTTATTCTAATACATTTCTAATATATATAATGCTCTAATGGGGTGAAAATTACAAATTGTTAATTTATTTGACCATTATAATTCAGAAATAGTCTTATTCCTCAAAAGCAAGCCCATAATTCAAATAAGAATACCTACTTGGGTAAAATATTTCAAATAAGTAAATATGTGGAAAATAATCCCTAACTCATATCTCTTTTTCTAGCATTTCATTATGTTGTCAGTGAAATTCATAATTTTCTCTGTGCCTTTAAAACAATAAAAAGCCAATAGGCATATATGAGCCTTATCTGTAATATACCTCTTGTTAAGGTGATGATTAAAGGATGCTGTTGGTACCCAGGCTGCAAAGCTGAATAGTTTGGACTCACCACTGCCACTGTCTCCGCTGGCTACTCCAGGGATAGGCCCTGGGGATGACACCACTGCCCTGTATGTAGGGGGTGGAGGAGGTGGGGGCGTTGATCGTGAGCCTTGACCAATTTCTTTGGGCGAAGCAATGCATTCAGCTGGGTCTTCTTTTGGATTGTCCTCTTCAGGGGTCTTCTTGTCTTCCTGATCAAGGACCAGAGGTGGGGGGATTGTACATGCATTTGTCTCCACAGCACCAGGTGGAGTAGTGACTGAACCAGACGCTGCCTCTCCAGCAGAGACAGGTGTTGCTGATTCAGTGCTGGACATAACGGACTCGTCGGGCGGAGGTGGGGCCTCTTCATCTGGAGGAGGCGGGACTGTTGGGGGAAAAGGAGTGGTTTCTTTGGATGGTACAGAAATTGTTGGAGAGTGCACGGTTCCTTTTGGTGGTTCTGTTTTTGGGAGAGGGGGGGCAGGATCTTCAGGGGGAGGTGGTGACATTGGTAAAGGTGGTGCTGGCTCTGCTGGAGGAGGAGCAGCTGTGATCGGTAGTGGGACGGGCTCAGCTGGAGGGGGCGGTCTTTCAGGCGTCTCGTCGCCGAAGCACACCCATCGATCAGCAGTAATGTCATCATGTTTCAGTGAGTCCCCTGGGCCAAAGATGTTGTCCAGATCCACTATGGAGGGTCTGTTTGGGGTGTGCGCTGAATCGTCCTCTACTTTCCCATCTGCATTAACCATTACATAGGAAATACATAAAAGCAGAGACTTTTTAGAGGCCACACGTTTCAAGAGAGCAGGACATACGAAGGAGACAAAGAGACAAGCAGACAAAAGATCAGAAAACAAAGACAGTCATAAATAGAACAGAGAAACAAAAATATGAGAGAATTATATGCTCATGACCTCATTCCAATGCACAAGACAGAGATGGAAGGGGACCACATACAGTTTGAGGAAGCACTGGATGGAGGGTCTTACCAGCTGCATCTGCAGTTGGAGAATTGCTTGGAGCGGGGGAAGTCGGCACATTCTTGGGTGGAAGTGGAGGTAGCGCTGTAATGACATCAGGGCAGCTGAAGCAAGCATTTGCAATCGCCCCCTAGTGGTTGCACACTATGCCTGCACTGTGCTAACTCAGAAAAACAGGACTGTTTCCATGCCCCAAGCACCATGCATAGGCAAGGTCTTACACGTTTTAGATGTGAAAACAAGCTGGAAGGGCCGGGCATGAGATGACTCATTCAAAGAGGATGACAACACTTCACATTCTGTGGCCCACCAATTTCCATTTGTATACTTTGGCTGTACCCATTTCATATGACCAACATTACGAGAAATATGGTGAATCTTAATTTGCTTCCATCACAACTCCTCTTGAAAACAACTTAATCTGAATAGTCTTCAAAGTTTTTTTTTTTCTATTTCAACTCCTCATTGCCAATTTCACAAGCAGACAAAGCTATGCTCACACTTACACATTCATGAAATGGGTCCATAAGCTATGACTATCCAAAGGTTAAATTGTTCAAATTTCTATAGTACAAAATGTCTGTATTTTCCCTGTATAGGACTGACCAGACATAGTCATAATAATGACTAATTTAACAAAGGTGTAAAGAAATTATGATGAATTTTTGTAGACTATAAAAGAGGCCACATCAAGTAAACTGTCATCAGAGGAGCCACAGGCTCAACTGGATGACTTCAGGGATGGGAGTTGGATTGGTTTTCCTGGCTAATGATTTGTGAAATTAGTGGGTTAATGGAATCTGGGGAAAGAGGAAACTTAATGAGAAACACATTCCCGGATGACTTTTTTCGCACAAACGACCATTTGGAGAGTATGGGTGTACTGAGGAGAGTTCATGATCCTGGATGGAAGGTATTTGGTACCACAATCAGAGACTTACTTCCTGAAGGGAAAGGTCTTCCCAGGGAAGAGTCTGGGTTTGGCTCACGCAAGGGAGCACCCCAAACCTCAGGTTCCTCTATCGGCACTAGTGTTTGGAAGATGGCACAACACACAGCCAATGGAGACCAACATTAGCTACCAAATAGCTCAGCGATGTTGAAGTTGCCCTTCACAATTCGATACTACTCCCAGTCTATCCTGAATCACTCATATGTACCTTTTCTTATCTTTTCTGCAAGTGGAATGGAGTATGTCTCATGTCAAACACATTTGAGCGGGTGGAATTAAAAACTTACCCATGGCAAAAATCGCACAATCTGTACCTGTATCTATTGACAACATACATTTTTAGGGATTCTGTACTAAATGAACTGAGGTGTTGGATGTTGCAAGCACAGGAACAGGAATCAAAGCAACAAAAGAATATCAGACTAGATAAGACTGCCATGAAAATACTTTAATGAGCTACAATTACCTCAGTAAAAACTCACTTTATATCTTCATACCCTGTAAATCACATATCACATTCATACATGAATACCAATACTAGTGAATGGAGGGAGGTGGAGAAGAAGATTATAGTAGAGGAGCTTTGATGGGACAGCATCAAGATGAAATATGCTGGTCCACTCGCTGGCCGGACCAGCCACCCGCAACCTACACGAGCCTGTTCTACCTAAACCTCATCCTAACAGAATGTCATTCAGAGACACTGTTGCATGCACAAAAGCGAGAGACAGAACTTTGTACCTTCTGTCTTGTGCTCATCGAATGTAGTCTCCAATGGAGGGCCGAATAAGGCTGTTGCGTCCTCCACCACTGGAGATTTATTAGTGCTGAAACGAGAGGGAGCAGATATGTATGTCATACGCATGCATCTTCTCCATGCATGAGCTCCTTCTATCCTTCTGCCTTTCTCCTTTGTATGGCAGGCTCCCCATAGCACCCCCTTGTGGAGAATATTATTTTTACTATAATCGTGAGTGAGTGAGTGAGTGACTGACTGACTGAAAGTGAATGAGTGAGAGTGTGAGGAACTTACAAGATAGGTCCATGAGGTGCTTTGCATCTAAGACGTGAACAATGCATAATCTACATCGATACATTTTGTGTGTGTGTGTGTGTGTGTGTGTGTGTGTGTGTGTGTGTGTGTGTGTGTGTGTGTGAGTGTACCACCTGGGTGGTTCAGCTACAGGTTCAGCTGCAGGTGTGTGTGAGGCCACAGGTGCTTGAGCAGCTGTTGGAATAGAACGTCTTGGTCTTGGAATTTCATCACCTAAGAACAATAAAATGACACGTGAATACACGAGTACATTTAGTACAAGCAAAACATCCACACTGTATCTCACATATGCGCAAACATATAATTTATTATATATAATTTGTACTCACCAGGATTATTTCTTTTTGCCAGGCCCTGAAATAAAAACAGAAATCCAAATATTAAATTCTTCAAAAAGTAATTTTCATTATTACTATTACTATTAGTGTCTCTTTGCAACAGTTGCCCAGACTATGAAATGCTTGATTATACAAACAGAGTCCTCTTTCTTACACTTTTGCCTCAGCAGGTCCTACTTCAGACAGTGAAAAGGCTATCTGCCATATAGCAGATGTAAGCAGTTTTGCGCTCACAGGGGTGCCTTAGTCATTATCGTGCAGCTGGAGTGCTCTGCACAGCAGCCGAGGTTACAGCACACCAGTGCATTAACCTTGAAGTATAGCTCTGCTGTTGCACATGTGTGGGAAAATGCTTAATGATGACAGCAACAGTCAAAACTTCAGCAGTGGCCGCTGCACTTGCAACATGGTATTCAATCATTAACAGGAAAAGAAAACCTGCAAAGTCCTCACACAACCTTTGCATCAAGACTTGGTCATGACGTGTTCCAGTTATTCTGAGACTACAGAGAGCACAAGAGAAGAAAGAAGCTATTACATTCCGCACGGCACTTACCGGGCTACGTCTCTGTGACCAGCAAAAAGGAAGAGAGAAGAAACACCTGGTCAGAGAGTGACAAATCAGTAATATGGACTTTCATCAACATGAGCCTCTATTCTTAAAGCACAGACAGTGTAGCATTCACTCCCATATAACATCAGTGTACTATAATTCCCCCGACCGCTTGAAAGAAACGGCATGTCTTAATTATATATCGGACACATTTCTGTTATATTCAGAAATAATTTGTGTATTTAGACCCCAAATGGCACACTCAAAAGAGGTGAGCCCTACCTGTAGAATACAAGAACTAAATTAATTAATGAAATATATTATTCAAATAATTAAACACATATATTACTCAAATAATTAAATAAACAAAAATAATCTGTTGACTGAAGATTTTGGAGTTTCCCCTGTAGCTCACTCATCATGACTGGGTGTTCCTCACCTATCTAACTGCTGGGCTCCATAAACTACTTCTGTGCACTGTTAGTGATATGTAATACTGCCTTTATAATGTAACTAGAACATTTTAGAATTACTCTTTTCCACCGTGAACTATGGAAGGCCTTTAAAAAAAGCATCTTATATGAACTATTCCCAGTCAGGTGTATCAGATGGAGTTGATAGAGGAAGGATAGGTGAGAGGTGAGAGGAGTTTATATTAAGTATAAGCAATACTCCAAAAACCACAGGATGATCCACCCAGCCCACATGCACCAGGCCATTAGTGCAAACCACTGGTAATTGTGGCTTAATAAAAAAAGACCCACACCACTTTTCTGTGTCAATTCATTTTGAATGTTTGGAGGATAAGGCCTGAACTGGTTCCTGATTTCACATGACACTCATATACACTGCTAAGACAAGAACATTAGAACCTAGACAAGAGCATCTTTTACCCACATCCCCATGTCTGTGCACACAGCAATGCTAGGATCTCAATGTCCAGCCTGAGGAGAATTCTAGGACCAATGAAATGCAACTGTTTGCAGCAATGTACCAGAGGCAATCCTATTGGCTAGAGGGTGTGACCACTGTGTGTGTCAGCCAATCTCAGCTCAGCAGCCGCTGAGCAGGAAGAAAGGTCTGCAATTTAAAGCTTTAACAAGCTAAGCTAGGTTTCAGGCTGCCCACTCAGTACATTCAGGAATAGAATGTTGTAGATGTGGAATGAGTCCATAGGTTTGGATTTAGAAACTGAATTTGCAGATTACACATACGGACACTTGCTAGATTGTTGGTCACATGATTAATTCATGGAGATGTACTATCCAACTATAGACAGTGAAATTTTGAAGCCTGACATTTTGACTACAATAGTGTTACATAGCTGCTCCATCTGAAACAACATGTCAAATGCTCTGTTCAACAACAGCAGAATGGTCTTGAAACACACCCATTCACATATAGAGACTGCCAACTACAGAAGTTCCATGAAATTTCCTATGACAGAAAAATGACCAATAACAGAGAGTGAAGAACTTTTTATAGTGATTATCCAAATTTGCAGTGACTCACTTATACTACAGGTATACTTGTGCTAGAGTTAAAATATTGCAACAGCAGTGACAAAGATTCCGTTTAATCTACAAAAAAGATCATTTACCAGAGGTGCATGCAAAATGTTCAGTTACAGTAATTTCAGTGTCAAGACAAAGCACCAAAAGACCCACAGCCAGGGGCACAGGGGCACATCAACCACGAGCCCTCCGCCCTGCCAGCGTAGGAAGCGGAGCACACACCATTCCAAGGCAGGGAGAAGGTAAAGCGCTTACCAGACTCTTCTGTGGAGGCCAGCGTTAGGGAGAGAGGAGAGGCAGAAAAAGACGCATTTGTACTACAGGCGTGATCAATATTGTCATGTGCGTGATGGTAGTGAACTGAGGATGAGATGAGATGGTTTGGTTCATCTCAAAGCCTCTGTATGCAATTCTGTGTTTTACCACTTACTCGGATATTTGCTTTTCACCAGGAAAAACTGGGCAATGGTCAACATGTGAGTGTCCTGATGTGCTGACCTAAGCACAATCTCACTGCCTGTCTTGTTTGCACTTATATGTATGGATAAATGACAAACAGCATTAGTGCCCACCGACCCCAACGTTACAAAATGGATGGGACTACAAAATGGGAAGACTGCATGGGTGACTCACCATATATAAAAGCCCCAAAAGAAGAATGTGGCCTAATCAATAAAACACAAATGCCAGCTGCAACCCGGCACTTGGTTTTGTCAAGTGCTATAATGGGAACGCCTGGGCCATCGTGTAATGTTTCAGCTGAAGAGAAAGGCTACCAATCCCACTGTTCTCTGGCTCAGCATGAAGGGAGAACGGCATGTCTCAGCTGACTGTGGTTGTGGTGTGCTTGAGAGTATACAGCAACCCACACAAATGATCAATGTGTGCCCAACCAGGACGTAGACATTAAACAGGGGGGGAGGGAGCTCAGTATTCATTGCTTAGTTCATCAGGCCTGTTAACCTTTGGTCTCTTTTACATTCTTCTTAACAAATTTTATGCTCAATCCATCACCATGGTTACAAGTGTAAGTGTTGGTTGCCATGGTACACACGAGCATGTGATTCGTGTTTCATTCAGGGAGTATGAGGAATGGCAAGAGTTCCAGAGCCTTTCAGTGGAGTGAAGCTCAGAATGCGGAATTTTATGGCTCAGAGTGGAAGATTTTAATTTCAATGTAAGGGCAGAGCGTTTCTGCCCTTACGTGCACTAAATGCCACTGTGTGGTTCGGTAGGCAGTGGGATAACTGTGATACAAGTTAATTAAGATCTAAAAACAGATTAACACAGATGATAGGTAGTTTTGGGGTACGCCTAAACCTCATTG
Organism: Electrophorus electricus; assembly: GCF_041902795.1. Taxonomy (NCBI): domain Eukaryota; kingdom Metazoa; phylum Chordata; class Actinopteri; order Gymnotiformes; family Gymnotidae; genus Electrophorus; species Electrophorus electricus. Next base: position 4,602,119 of record NC_137503.1, read on the forward strand.
GAAGCCCTGGGGTAATTTTTCTATTTATTTATTTATTTATTAAACATTTTTTTGGGCTTGTTTGTTTGGATTTATTCAAATACACCAAAATATGCCAAAATGCTTGTATTTTAAGAACACTGTTTAGTGCAAATGTTGACATCTTTATGTGATTAAAAGCAAAAACAGAATGGCTATTCCTGGTCTACTGACAGAGGAATAGTACATACATTTATAAATTATATGTGCAAATTACTGTAGCAGGAGCAGGTTTGTAGGGCTACAATGCTTTCACTGTTATAGCAGAAATCAAAGAAGCTTTGTCGAGATTCCCTAATCAAAAAGGGAAGACTGTCCTATAGAAGAGCTAAGGGCTAGTTTATTGATAAACATAGACTTTAGCTTAAGGTATATAGGTCATTGTTTTTGTGAATCAGCCTACCAGCCTGCCATTTGCCATTATTGTTAATCAAGAACTTTAGTAAATGCATGGTGTGTGTTAATAATTCATTGTCCAGACATGCACCCTTCAGACGCTGGCCCGTGTGCTTCTTGCCTAGTTGTGTCGTGTGGCATTAGAGGTCCCATTTTCCAGGCTGAATTATTGAGGGTGACCACACTGACACTGCAGTCAGCCAGCACACCCGAGCCTTTTCCCCAGTGCCTGCATACTGGAACAGGCTCGCTAGAGGACAGAGGACACACTGCCCACCTAAAGTTCGCCTCACTCGAATCGCTCCGACTGTGGAAAGACTGTCAGGGACCTTCTGAGGTTTTTTAGACAATTTAATAATCTGTTGCCTAATGAGAGCTTCTTTCCCTGGTGTATTACAAGCAAACCTTCAACCTGCTCTTAGTGGTTTAAAATAGGAAGGCTACATCAGCAATGTTCTCAGTATAGCTGGATACCTGTACCTTAATTATGTGATGTAAAAGACTGTGAGGTATCTAGATTGTAGACAAATGCACATATTGAATTTTAGATAGCTATGCATGAGTTCATATAAATGTTTTTTTTTCTTTCTTTCTCTAATACAGACACATAGGAACTTTCTCAGACTTTTTAAATGAAAGAATGCTACAGTCGACAAAACATCATTGTGGACCGTTAAAACAACCACGAGCACTGCTTTGAAATACAAAGCAAGTGGAGCCTATTAGCAATATCGGTTAAGTGGTCAAAACCAGTTCATAAACCCAGTTTACTCCTTGTGTGCCATAGGAGTGAATGAGCACAGGTATCTAATGAGCACAGGTTAATTAGTTAACAAGTTGCAAAAGCAGCTCTTTGCACAGTCCATAGGTGACCTGCACCAGAAGCAGAGCACGCATGACACATGCTCAAGACATATGACAACAACAGGCAAACACTGGCCTGTTTTCTATCAACATGTGCTTCTCTAGCTGAGGTGGTGTGGAGGTGATGAGCCTTAAAGCTGTGTCTACAAAGTTTGGAAGCCGGGAACAGTGCAGCGAGCTTTTTCTTCTTATCACATTACTCCTGGGTCCCTAACAGGCTTGAAAAACACATTACCTCATGCTTATGTGAGCCTGGTGTCAGCGCATCAGAAAATATACACAGGATATGTGGCATGGATGATCACGGACTCATTAACGGACTCGGAGTCAGGAGTAAATGCTATAAAAAGACAAAGAATAACATAACGTAGGCAGGACTCACCAGAGGCGAGGGAGACAGAGCTATGTTGCCTATGGAGGCTTTTAATTCATCTACAGAAGGAGCCACAAACTCAGAACTGTCCACAGGCAGTGGTTTGATCTTGATCTTGAACTTTTTGCGGTGGTCTTCCTCATCCTCCGACTCACTGGAGGAGAAGAAGCGGCCTTTTTCCTTAGGGGATTGTGGGAAGTTGTTAAGGAAAAAACAAGGACAAAACAGCGCTTTTCACCTGTGATGCTGTAACGGGCGCTTGGAAGCTGCTAATTTTGGTGGCTACATCTAACATCTGTCAGTTCACTTTTGACAGTTCATCGACAGTGTGGTGCAGTTTCAGGATATCATCATCTTCATCTGGCCTTATGCTATAGCCTTCATCATCCACCATAGGAGTGTTCTGGAACAGAGAGCACTCAAGGTTAACTCCTCTATTTTTGACAGCATCATTACCCCAAGAGCGTACATTAATATTAATTTTTCTTAGCCTTGTTCACTTTGAAGTGCCAATCAGGTATGAAAGCGTTATTGATCTCTTATTTATATGGTTAAAGAATGAACACGTAGAAAAGTCAAAACATTCACTACCAGATTACAATTCACAAAATAACTGGACACATTGTAATCACGTCCTTTAATGCAATGAAAACCAGGCACTTACATAACGGTCCCAGTCAATCTCGCCGTAGAATCCATTAGGAGCCCCATTGGACTTCTTCTGAGGCTATAAGTAAATCAGAACAGAAACTACTTATGGTGCATGAGCTTATCTTCCCCCAATGAACTTTACATACACTAGATGCGCTAAGCCACCATAAAGACACCCCAGGAGAATCTACAGGTTCTAAGTAGCTGTGCGACATGAAGGAACACTAAAACTAAAAACTAAAAAAGTTCTCTTTATCACTCCATCATTATCTTCATTCTCTACATCTGTTCTGTATGCAGTACCAACTCAGTCTCTTACTGTTCCTATTGTAGTAGTCAATGATACAGAGAGTGAATATATAATGCGGATTATTTAGCTTAGTCAGCCTTATAATTTATTACACAAGTGAATACTTTACATGAACTCAGATTTCATTTACAGTAAATCTGACAGGTTAATAGCATTAAAGCATAAATGCTTAAAAACCTTTTGTACAGAAGGCTCGATCAGTTCCAATGTTAAAATGAAAGTTGGAAAGAGCAGAAGGAGTACTTACCCCTGCCTCTCTGTCTGGTGACCCCCTGTGAACAAGCGCAAGAGAGAATGAAAGCAAAACAGAGAAATGAGAGAGAGAGAGAGAGAGAGAGAGAGAGAGAGAGAGAGAGAGAGAGAGAGAGAGAGAGTCATTATTACAGAATGAGAAAGAGACAGAGAGAAAGAGTGTGTGAGAGAGAATCTTCATCCACTTAACACCTAAGCCTTTATTTCTCCAAGTTCAAGAGCTACGACAATTTGCACTCTACCACCTGTTTGGATACCAAGGAGAAGCATGCAGCCTACATAGGAACTAGTCATTGTTCACTTATCCAACTCATTGACACTGCATGCTAAAGCAGGGGCTGGAGACTGAGTAAGCTTAACTTTTTTCATCAGAGTCTCCTGACAGCTCCATCCACCCTCCTCATTTCACACTTATAGCTCACTTATAGTGGCTTACAGTCAGGACAATATCAGTGATCTGACTAAGCTGTCTCACAGGCATGGAGAAGTGGGTGCAGGGCCATAACAACAGCACTCCTGGTCCAGAGGAGCCACTGGAGAAATTTAGCGCCCACCTTTGGCTATTCAATTCTTTAGCTGCAGTATGTTAGTTTATGCCAGTGTTTTCATATCCTTTGAGTGACGCTGACTCCAGCTGAACAGTGGTAGGTAGAATGGGTATGCGGCACTGGCTGTCCCACTGAAACTCACAGAAACTCAGGACTGTGATCTCAGGGCTAAAACTAAATCTTTTGAGCTTTGTTTTCGTCTTGGAGAGTTGAACAGTGGTAACAGAAACATGTGATACTGACGCAGAGTCGGCGTCCTTCTCTTTCTTCCGGATCCCAAAGGCCTTCCGGGTGCGTTTTTTCAATCCTGCAAATAAAGGAGAGAGGCATTCAGTGTATGGCTGGAACCAACAGGCAAAAGCTTCATACTCTCCCATGCATCCGCATGCATGCTACACACCCCCACGCAAGCCTCGGAGAGCTTCAAGCAGACACTGCCCACTGAGTGCACCCTGAGAGCTTTTGAAAAGAGAGACACGTCTTTGAAAGGTTAGGACAGACAAACCCAGGCCATCAAAGATCACACCAAAGGTGTTCATGTATTATTAAATGACACTACGCAGATGTCTTGTTTCCTGCTACTGAGTGGTGAAAAGTACTGCACTGTCGACATAATAGATGTTCCTTTATAACAATTATCAACCTAGAACAATTCTACACAATCACACTGCATTTGGAATGACTGGCTGTCTAAATATAGCAGCAACTCTCATTTGTACGCATATGAGTAATCAGAAACCGTGTAAAAGAGCAGAGGTATAACCTACTAGCTGACTAGAGTCAGGTTTGAACACCACCTGTGCCCAAGTATTGTAAATTTTTAAAAATGGCAAAACAATCTTGTCCTTGCAAACAACAAAACTGTCAGCCTGGAGAGCTGCACTGGGAGACAGCATGTGTGGGATCAGCGTGATTACAGCAGCTTCTCTCTGCTCGCGCCATATCAGGGCTGGGTTGGAACGCAATACATGTAACAGTGCTACGTAATCAGGACCCATAATGGGTAACTGTATTCCATTATAGTTACAGACAAGGACAGTAATTAGATTACTGGCACATTTTTGAAAAATATATGGCAATTACTAGTAGGATTACATTACAACTTAATAAGGTTCACTTATTCCTTTGTATTTTCTTTGTTAATGGTTCTAATAGAGTGAACGTTTCCTTTAAAAGGGGAACATTTTAACAACCCCTAAAAGGAGACTACACCCTCATGTGGAGGGCATAGGGGGACATTGATATGGCACTACAACACACAAAATCTAAACCACAACCCACCTAGCTAGCTAACAGAGCTGGCCAATTTGATCTAGAAATCTATAAAATATATCTAAATTAATCAAAAGACATGAAATTCAGCTTTCCAGTTCTTTCAACTGAATTAACTTTTTCTTTATGGACACTTTTGCATCCTAACATCCTAAGTGACTAACAATTAGTGTACAGACGTTCTGCAGTTAGCCAGTAGGTGAGGTACATGTCAATCTGTTAAATAAATGAAATAAAATGTATTTGATTTGACATGCATGTGGCCTAGTGACACGACAAAATAATACAGATAAACGAAAGCAGCTACTAATGGAAGGATGAGAAATAGGTGTGCGTCCAGGTGTTCTGCTGGACAGAGTACAAAGAGCTGAAAACCTGACTGTCCAGCCTAAAACCTGATGTCTTGCCATGCTAACTTACAGGACCAATAACAACTTCAGAGCCTATATGGCCAGATATTTCTATTCCTCTCCATTCAGCTATTCCTTACAAATTAAATCAATTAAAAAATGTAAAGTAATACACACGTATATATTTTTTCATGGTCATAGAATAGATGAAAATCAATTGCCATAAAAATCCACTCCCTCACTAGATACTATCAATAATTCTGATGTACCCAGGTATACTTTCTTGAAGATCAAGCAGAAATGCCGTTTTTTCAAGGCTGATGTGCAGCCAATGTGTGGGAACCTAGTTTAATACAGACTTCCACACAAACTCCAACCACTTCACATCTATACTTGTCAGATTTGTTTTTAATCTCAGCGTGGTGGTGGGGTGTGGGTGTAAGGAGACTGATTTGTGTCAGATTATTTTATCACATGCTGTACACGGAGCAAACATTGCAAAAAACAAAACAAAAACAAAAACAAAACAAAAAAAACAAACAAACCCAACCTTTAGGTAATCACTGTCAGCTCTGTATTTGGACATGTTTAGGCCTTGTTAAGGTGCTATATAAGAGATCATACAGAAAGTAAATTTCATGTGTCCTCTCTGCTCATATGCTTTAGTGAAGCAGCTACACACACACACACAGAAGCAGTCTGAGTAAATGTAGGGTGTGGGTAAGGTCGTAAGGTAAGGTAGGGTAGGCTGTGTGTAAGGTTGACCTATAAAGAATGGTCATAGCAAAGCAAAAACAGCTTCACAGAGTATGGCGACTGTAGAAGGCAAATGTCAACATGAACGCCAAAATAGGCATTCCAGAAATCTTGGCCGGATACATTTTTTAGGTCCCAAAAGAGGGCATGTCTGGGAAAATGAGGATTTATGTTCACCGTACTACAAGTAAGCCTGATAAATACATTTATTAAAAGTGGCATGTATTCATGACACCCCCCCCCTTCTATTATTTGAAAGTCTAAATATGATGAATGTATACGCTGAGAGCAAAAAACCCACTTTTTCAATACGCTTCCTTCTCAACCAAGTTCTACATCATTTCTAAGGGGAGTTCTATTTTAGCAAAATATATAATAGAAGAGTCCATGATCTCCTGTTGCGGAACAGTGTTTTGATTCACTAAGTCTACGTTCCGACAATGTGCCACAGGTTCGATATGAAGAACTTTGCCAAGAAATGCTATACATATCTGAGATGTTTACACTGGTGGAGCCAGACAAGATAGGAGTAATTGGGCATTCTGTAGCAAAGGGACTTCTCAATGATGCTTTCCTGCCAGGGAAGGGATGCATTATTTATATGGACTTTTACACATCTGCTGGGTTGTTCATGTTCCTTCACAGAGAAAATAAAGGACTTGTGGGAGTCTGTTGGTGGCCTGGCACTGTAGGGGACCAGGGTTACATATGCCTTACAGTTAATGGGTTAAAATGTGACCCAAAAGTCATTATTATTTTCAGATTATTTTAATATGGCAACCCTTTGCATTAGGTTACAGATATATTTTATAATTGGTAACCAGAAATCTGTACCAGAGTAAGTTTTTAAAATAAACCCTCTCAACCTTGATTACAATTTGTATCAAACATGGTGGGATGATTTATTTGGTGACATAAAAGAGTTACACTAAAAAATGTAAAACTTGGGTTAGGGACACAACTTTCAGTGTAACTTGTATTAAAAGGTATCATGACTCAATACCAAACCAGCTCAGTAACTAACCAGGAAGCAGGAAGGGAGAGTTAGTCAGCTTTCAGCCTACATCATCATGACAGCATCTTACTATCCAACCAGTTCTCTTTGGCAGCTTCACTTGGGTACGTAAACTGCAGCTTACCTCAAATACATGAGAAAAAGATCTGGTTCTTAATCAATCAAACTGGAAACAAAATGTCAGCTGATTTTTGCTTGAAGGACTTTTTAAAAAGGTTTTGATGTTATGAATATAAACCACACTGTCTAAGCATATCTTATGTGGCCTATTTATGTGGCTTTGTTTTTATCGTATATATAGCATGGCGAATTTTCAAACCAATAGTACAAAAGACACAGTCCCCTTGTCTGAGTAATAGCTGGCTGCATCACCAAACACAACTATTCTTTCAGCATCATAAAATGCAAGTTTTTATTTTCAGTGAAAGCGATCAGCAAAACCAGGAACAGATCTATGAAAATGCTGGTTAGAGACGGAGGGCGTGGATCCAGCCAGACCTCTGCAGTCACGGGAAGCACGGCTGATGGCTTTTTTGAGCTTCACTAAATATTTCCCCACGCCACTCCTCAGCCATGGAGAGTCCCATCTGGCACACAGCGTAAAGCTAATCCCCTTTCCCCTTCTCACTCTCACATTCTCAGTTTCTCTCTGCACATCAAACAGGGTCAGACACTTGTGATAACTCAAGGTTGGAAACAATAACTGTACACAGGAGTTTCTTGGAAATATTGCAATGCAAAGGTCATTCAATATAGGAAATGATGGTCAGTACCACTGAACACACTCTCTCTAATAATTAGAATGATTTATTGCCATAAGGCCTTTGGGAGAGTGAAAGAGGGCCGTCCAGGAGACAAGGGAGGACAGCTAATGCATACAGGACTGTGTTGATAGAGAAGAAAGGAAACGAGACACTATGGATCTGTGTCTCACATAGCCACACCCAACTCACACAGCTTGGCTGACCTCCACCCACTACACCCACACCCACGCGTTTACACACACACACATATACACACACACACACACACACACACACACACACACACACACAAACGGTCTCACTTTGAATCATTGCCAACAATGTTAATCCTTCGTGTATCACATAGAAGAAAGGGACTTGTTTATAGCATAAAGAAGAGAAAGGGAGTCTCCCAGAGATTCTAGAGGATTCAAAGAAACAGCCAATCAGGATGATCAAACAGCCACCCCTCCTGATGCCCAATGCCCAGACCCACCGAGGCCAGACAAACAGCCACGGGCTGGGACCCAGGTCAGCATGCCAGTGGAGATGCCACTTTGTGATTTTGTGTGGAGCACTTGGATGTCCTGGAGACAGCCAGAGGAGAAAAAAAACTTAAATATATGATAATGACGACTATAGAAACATATATTCTGTAATCAGAGCAAATGTACAGGTAATTAGGAGCAGACACATTGTCATTTTTCATTTGTTCATATTTGTTGCCCAGAAGTCTGAACAGAGCAGAATGAAGAAGTCTGAACACAGCACTAGTGTAGCTAAAGGTTATGAAAATAATATGGATGCAGGGCAACAATGGCTTCTGTATGTATGCACTGCGACGGAATCGGTAACGTGATTAGCAGCAGCTAACCAGGCCTAATCCCACAACCACAACCACAAGAGCTGACAGCGAAAACAGCCAAGGGATGCCTGCCCACCAAACAGAACACAAGGGGAAGCACAGAAACAACAAGATTCCCTGGATGCAGGGAATTGATAAGGAAGAAAAGCAACACATACATTCTGTGGAATGCTGGCTTGTGGCTGAACTATCTTCCAGTGCTCTGTAGTATTAGCAGGACTCATCTCACAGACTAGGTCAGAGAGGCTGCCAGTGAGTCATAGCAAAACAGCACATGGGAGGAGAGAAGGGAAGTTCAGTTTAGATCGGAGACTGAAGCCTTCAGAAGTTGAATACATAGCGATCTTAGGAAAGAGTCTGGACTCATATCATCAAGGAGAAAACTGAAAGAACTTTTCTTTTTAATTTTTTTTTTTTTAAAAATCCTCTATTACTAAAGTCTTTCGGTGCCCACACATGCACAGCACGACTGTTATGAAACACATTATTCATTGCTCTGTTTAGTGATGGTATCTTTCACGCAGCCCGTGTAGAAGACAGATAAGAATCATCCACTAAGACCCAAATCCAGCCGCCTGGTCTCAAGGGCGTGCTCAGCTTTTTTCCACTGCTTGAGCACGTTCACCTCTTTCACTTATGGTTGCACTAATTCCAATAAACTTTCAAGTGAAATCTTAGAGCTGGAAGACTTTCCAATACAAGTATATTCAAATGTTACATTAGGCCTACAGAGACTCTGTTGATCTCAGCCTCTTGCATGATTTAGCGGAATATGTGCCACTGCTTGCTCTTTGAGGAGTTTGCTTTTACTGGCAAATAGGAATATTAAAATGTTCAGCTTTCATATTTCAGAAAAGTTTTGTTTTGATGAAATAGGTTAATTTTGGAGCATCACAAAATATCTAAGAGCATCTTAGTAAACAACCATCATAATTATTCTGTTCATTATTATTTGTAGGAGCAGTTTTATAACAAAGTGTTTTTATAACAAAGGTTCAGTTTTGTTTTTTGCAGTTTTTAACATGCTTTCAGCCCTTCCTTGCAATTGACATACAAACTCCACTCTTTACATCTTATCCTGCATCATCCGCCAAAGAGTGATCCGCACTAGAACTGTGGACGAGAGATGAAAATTCCAAATGTTCTGCTCTCATAAAATGCTCACTGGTCTCTTTCCATCCTGTGGCTGGCTCTCTTTGTCTGCTCTGGGCAAACCACTGAGCTTGGACCAATGAGCTCCAAGTATGTCCACAGCAGCGGCTACTTGAGAAAGGGGCATCCTGAAAAGGGCACACTTTGCTCAGGACCGTCCCGAAGTGGGTTCATGAGCAAGATACGGCGCAAAGTGGGTCAGAGGAAGAGTGGTGTGGCTTATCATCATGGCAGCATGGTGAACTACAGGACAAAAGAGCTCCTGACAACCGAGTCAGCACTGGAAAGACGAACGTTTCCAGCGCACCACAGCTAGGCCTAGTTAGTGCATGTCTAAGTAATCTTTTAAGAGCATGAATCAAAGATGTGTACAAAATCTGTTTCCATAAGCACTAAGATCCATTTTCTCAAAGTTTCATTCACAAGAACCTTAAAGTAATCTCCATGCCAACACTCCATCTGTTACTCTTCATCTGCACCATCTTTCCTCATATCGCTCACTCTATTTTCTCTCTCCTTTCTTTTCTCATGCTCTTTTAGTTTGTCAGGGAAGGATGGATGTGTATATGTCCCAAGGATTTAAGATTCATGGCTTTGCTGACTTTATACTGTCCATCAATCAAAAGCTCTGGTCAACATTCGGCACAGTTAAACTAACGGGGACATTTAACATTGGAGTAAAGGTATAAAATTAAACAAATCAGAGTTGGATTGCTAGCCTACCATACATTTTCACCCCAATATTACTCAATATTACTGCATGTTCTGTCACAGGACAGCATTACACTTTGGCATTGTAATCAGCACTAATAAAACAGATGAGGGATGTGTTTTAAGCACTCATGCAACTGCAGCACACTGACTCACTAGCATATTATCTAATAGTATGAGAGGTATAATGGTATAATAGTATATACCAAAATGGTTACTAACATTTATGCCAATCTGTTGCCCATAAAAATGGCTTGGATCAACAAAATCTAATCTCTACTTGAAAGGCCAAAGAGGCAAAGCAAATAAAATTTCAAAATGAGCAAAAACGGTGCAGTCTGGTTGGCCTAATGTATCACATCTGAAGTTAGTGTGGCAGATTTGCTTAGGAAGGGATTAACGCTTGACGATCTGTTCAGCTGGAGACGGCCGACGCTGTGACAGGGGATGCCGGCAGCAGCAGGGGCTTCTGCTTACTCGCCCTCTCCACCACTCTTCCCAGAGCTGATGAAATAGCTCCCAAATACCTCCCAGTAATGACCCACTCCAAAAAGTGGAGCGTATATTGTCTGGATTTCCTGGCTGCACAGATATTGAAAGATCATGCTGACAGATGAACATATACATATGCACACAGACCAATTTATTTAATCAATTAAACAGAGCTATTTAAAACATTCATGACATACACAAAATTAACATTTATACTGATCCTCCCTGGGCTGCATTATGGGCACTGCTGTATACATGAATTCTTTTATTAATCCTCAACAAATCCCAACACATCTAATCCCATCAGTTCCATATTATACTACATTAAAAAACTGATCACTTAGTGTAAAATGCATCAGACTGAGAATGTTCATGGAACAGGCTGGGAACAGCCTATTGAAAGCACTCTTTGCTATGCAGCAGTGCTGCTTCTGTTCAGTGCATCAGTGCAAAGAGAAACAAATCCATTAACATTCTCTTCTCACTGCAGAGTATCCAAACATATCTTCTCCTCCACATCAAGGCTTCTTGTTCTTTGCCCATCGATTTTGCATCACTCTGTCTAAACAAACTGTTGACCTGTAATGAAAAAGGTCTTTCAGCAACGACGTTTCAGAACAGCCTCAGTCTGCATGCCTCCAGACCAGCACTGTAGATATGGCATGATACCAGACATGTCAGCAGACTTTTTGGCTGATACTGAGCAAATAGCTGAGGGCAGATGAAAAAAAAAGGGTCTGAAGTGATTTAGTGGGGGACACCATTAGCCACAGGCTGGCTCTCTAGTAGTTTGGCCTTACTGTGCCTTACTGTGGGCAATCGCATTTAGGCCTTGCTGTGTTTTTTACAGTGTGGCACTGTTCCATTCAAACCTCTGGTACATTACATCATAACGAAGTGACTCGAGGAACCATTCCATTCAAACCGCTGGTGTGTCACATCACAATGAAGTGACTCATGGTGGATGGGAGGTTTTTTTATTGTTTACCTTTTGACTAATGGATTCATATTTTTTCTGACACAGCTTTACTATCACTTGCACACACTTCACCTCCTATTACTTTCAACTTTGTTTTTTAATCCACTAGTGCAGTGAGATGCAATAATGGGTCTTTTAATACCCAAATCTAGATCCCAGTGTCTATTAGAGTAAAAAAAAAAAAGTTGTGTCATATAGGACATGAGCAAAGTACATTTTAAAGTAAAAGCACTAAGGCTGGGTGAGTGAGCATGTTAAATAAGACTAGTATGCTTGTTCTGGAGCCACTGTGACAGTATCCTAGATACAATTTTGAAAATGCACTTTGCAGATCCATTGAGAGTCTGTTGTTGTCTAGAATATAAGCACCATAAAGTTCATAAAGTTCTATTAAGAACCTTACGAGTTCTACCTGGCTTTAAAGGTAACTCCAACTCAGTTAAAAATGTCTGCACTTTTCCTTCCTCTTATTTAGAATGAATAGAATTTTTTCAAGGACCCACACCTGGGGGAAGCTATATTTGACAGCTCTTTAGAAAAACACCAAATGTCTGCATCCTTTTAATGATCCTTCTAAAGATGTTGTTAACCACAACCTCAATGCCTCCTCATTTCAGCAGAATGTGTGGTATATTGTTTTACTTGTACTGTACATTGTGTGCTGCCTTAAAATCTATCAAAAATATAAAAAAGAGACCAATAAATAATGAAATTTCTCCACATTACAGTAAACCCAATAATTTTAGTTTTAGTGTTTATCACTTGCTTATGTATCTTACTTAAAGTAGAAATACATTGGTATGAGAATGTTAATCTATTTTTAATAGTTTTCCTCTTCATCATTTTAATCATTTTTAAATATATTGAATATATTAATATCTGAGTCTAGTGTCAATGACTTCACTGGGTTGTAATGAAACACCATACATAATATTAACATTTTACACATTTGATTTACTTATTTAACAAAATCAGCACAATTACAATTTCAGTGTAGAAGGATGAAATCTATATGAAATGCATCTATATGCAGTTATTTCAATTGAACAGGTCAGTAATCTTGTTAGATAAGATTATTTTAATTGTTTGCATTAAAATGAGGTTCAGATATTCATATTTCCTTATCTGTCTAAAGATCCAAGCCTTTCCCAAAGAAGATGCCTTTTCAAATAGATGAACTCACAATTCCTTTGCTATTTTCTACTCAGAATAGTGCTTGTAGCAGTAACGCCCATGTGATACAAACACACTATCAAAACAAGGTACGTGTGTGGTTACTGGTGTCAGCGAGTGTTTCTCCCCTCCCCCAACACTAGCTGCAAAGAATTATGCAGTAGGTGATTGCAATGCTCTATGTAAAACCATGTACCACAGATTTCAAACTTCAGTTTTAGCAATGACTGTTCAGGCAGATAAGAGAAGGGAGATTTTTTTTTACTTCAGATAAATACCATAAAAACATGAATATGCCAAAGTTTATGTTCTCTGTTTGTACTGTTTGGTTTTTTTGGTTGTTTTTTAAATCAGAGACCAATTCAAGATAAATCAAGTAATTTGAATATCCCACACTAGGAACATTAAAGTACTGAATGACATAAAATAAGATCATTGCACCCTGTCATCACAAGTGGTACACTAGTCTGAGACATGTCAGATACACTGCCTGGCCAAAAAAAGGTCACACACTCTAATATTTTGTTGGATCGCCTTTAGCTTTGATTATGGCATGCATCTGCTGTGGCATTGTTTCCACCGGCTTCTGCAATGTCACAACATTTATTTCTGTCCAGAGTTGCATTCATTTTTCCCCAAGATCTTGTATTGATGATGGGAGATTTGGACTACTGCGCAAAGTCTTCTCCAACACATTCCAAAGATTCTCAATGGGGTTTAGGTCTGGACTCTGTGGTGGCCAATCCATGTGTGAAAATAATCTCTCATCCTCCCTAAACCACTCTTCCACAATTTGAGCCTCATGAATCCTGGCATTGTCATCTTGGAATATGCCTTTGCCATCAGGGAAGAAAAAATCCATTGATGGTATAACCTGGTCATTCAGTATATTCAGGTAGTCATCTGACCTCATTCTTTGAGCACATAACATTGCTCTGCCCCCACAGGCTTGTACGGTAGGCAGTAGGCATGATGGGTGCATCACTTCAGCCGCCTCTCTTCTTACCCTGATGTGCCCATCACTCTGGAACAGAGTAAATCTGGACACATCAGACCACATGACCTTCTTCCATTGCTCCAGAGTCCAATCTTTATGCTCCCGAGAAAATTGAAGCCCTTTTTGCCGGTTAGCCTCACTGATAGGTGGTTTTCTTGAGGCTATACAGCTGTTTAGTCCCAATCCCTTGAGTTCCCTTTGCATTGTGCGTGTGGAAATGCTTACTTTCACTATTAAACATATCCCTAAGTTCTACTGTTGTTTTTCTACAATTTGATTTCACCACACATTTATGTGATCACCGTTCAGGATCATTCAAAACTTTTTTCCGACTACATTCCTTCCTCGAAGTTAACGCTTCCCCACTGTCCTTCCACTTTTTATAATGTGTTGGACAGTTCTTAACCCGATTGTAATAGTTTCAGCAATCTCCTTAGATGTTTTCTCTGCTGGATCCAATAATTTGACCCTTCTGAAACAGATTAAGATCTTTTCCATGACCACAGGATGTGTCTTTCGACATGGTTATTTATCAAATGAGAAGCTACTCACTGCATCAGTTAGAGTTAAATAACTTGTTGCCAGCTGAAACATAATCACCCATGCAGTAATTATCCAATGGCAGACTCTTACCTATTTGCTTAGTTAACTCCAGGTGGTGAACTTTTTTTTGGCCAGGCAGTGTATAATGCTAATGTGTAAGATAAATAAGGTTGAGTAATCAATGTAAGAACTGTTGTCATTATCATTCACCTGAGGTCCACAAGCCACAGGACCAGAAACAACAACAATTTATTGTTCTACAGCACAGCACTCAATGATGCTCTGTACAGTAAAGAACAAATATGTCTTATAATGAAATACCTTTAGCTCACATGCAGCTCTCTCTCTCTCTCTCTCTCTCTCTCTCTCTCTCTCTCTAACTGTAGCCAATGAGCAATAAAGATGACACAGTCTTGCACTTAAAATTAAAAATAAAAGCCTTTCTTGTTTTGGCTAATGCTTTGTAATAAAATAAAAGTTGGTGGGGCACCTTAAATAACACCCAATTCATTTGGATTATTTCCTGTCTAAAAAATCTGGCAGGCAATCCATTCTTTGACTGACACACTGAGTGGTGAGTCTCAGAGCTGCACAATATATTACTTTTAATAAATAGCAGGGTTAGGTGGAATTTAACAAAACTCAATATGTTTTCAGAACATAAAATGTACTATCCACAAAAGTAGTTCACAAAACATTTTTAACGCAGTATTGAGAATACAATTACTTACTGCATTTTAGGAATAATACTTTTGGAAAACCTCACAACTAAAAATAGTATCTTTAAAAAATCAGTCCTCACATACCCACTGGCTTTGCATGACTTTATTTTGGGTGACAACCAGTTCATATATATATATATATATATATATATATATATATATATATATATATATATATATATGAAACATTATGAGTGTTTTTAGCTGTAATTAATTAATATTGCGTTATCACACTATTAGCCTTTGCAATGCATCTGCTAATTTTATTGTGCACTGAATGCTTTAGAACCAATGCCAGGTATTCAAGATAAGCATTTTGATGAGAATAATAATAATAATAATAATATAAAAATTATAATTTTGGTCAAAATGATGGCTACCAAACTTTAGAACCCCAAAGGGTGTTTTAATTTTGTAAGACATATTGTATTGCAATATTCACCAAAATAGTCATGTTCCCGTATTGCCCCGTCTCATTTATAACTGCCAGCATAATAATATCACCTAACAGAGTGCTGCAATTCCCAGGACCCTATGGATTCAATTTGTTGAGTCACAGCACAAAGTGATTTCTGGTAAGGGTTTTGGCCTTGTGTCTCTGGCCAAAAGAGAAGTAGTGTTCTCCCGCCAATATGAGTCCACTGGGCCAAAATCCTTGACTGGCCTTCACTAGAACAACCAATCAATCTAATGGATTTGTCTGAGCTACTGAGGGTCTGGAAACATGAATTATGCTGTAATATGGTAACATTTATAAAATGGTGCCTGGAATTTGAGAAAAATGCTATTTTTATTCTGTGATCAAATTTCCTGAAATCACTGATTTAACTGATATTCATTTATGTTAAACAACAAGGCAAAATTAACCCATTTGACGATCATCCATGACAGAGAAACAAAACATGGTTTAATGGAAAGAAATGAATAGGCATGTTATAGAAATTGGAGAGAAACGGGTATATTTTGCATCTTTAACACTAAATCACGTTTACTTGTAAAAATGTGTGCATAACTTTTGCCAAAGAGGATTTATAAAATCGAAGAGACCACAGAGGTTCAAATCACTGCATGAGA
Source organism: Electrophorus electricus (assembly GCF_041902795.1). Classification (NCBI taxonomy): domain Eukaryota; kingdom Metazoa; phylum Chordata; class Actinopteri; order Gymnotiformes; family Gymnotidae; genus Electrophorus; species Electrophorus electricus. The sequence goes on from NC_137503.1 coordinate 4,618,375, forward strand.
GACATCTCCATTCATCCATCTTATTTATCCTTAAATGAAATGCTAAGAATCCATAAACGTGTGAGATATAAAACCCCTCAGTGGGACTCTATCATCACCTGTGCACAAATGCTAAAAGCAGCAGTGTCTCACTCAGAGGCAAAAACAAAACAAACCCCATTGTTTAGTCACCTGCTCAATGGGGTCTAGCTCACATGCCCCTCCCAGTGGAAAGGCTGAATCTCTTTGGGAAACCGCTATGGCCAGCAGGACAAGCTACAGTAGATGACATGCCACACAGAAGGCTGTGTGAACACAAATGTGTGATGGGACGGCCTTAAAGTGGGTGAGTCATGAAGAGATGATTACAGAGTCCGAGTCCAGTGCGCACAGTCAATTAGCTCCTGCTGCTGTTACTACGTATATATATATATATGCATCTCACACTCTCTTTATTTTATGCTTTTTGCTAGAAGTGGGAAACTCCAGGAATGTCTGTGGGTTCTTTAGTTTAACCCCACCTTTAATGTGACCCTAACAGAGGCAGTTACCATCGTACGGATCAAGTGGTAACAGTAACTTCCGGAATTATGTCTGAGGTTGGGTCTGGTACTGAAGTCAATTTCCTCTCTACCGCAGACAACCACAGAGACAAAATAAATAATTCTATCAAATAATATATTTTTTAAAATCATCAACTACAACATAAATAAAATATGGTTTTCACTGACCACTCACAGCATTGAACAAACCGCTTCGCTCGCTCAGGTCACAGAGAGCTGATACACCAACCATACGATTCCATGTTCACCTTTTAGAACAGAAGGCATACTCTCCTCTTGTGTGAAAATTACACCCAATCACGCAGCATGTGATGACCTCACCAGAGCTGCAAGGCGTTAACACAGCCTGTGAGAGCACTGAGTGTGTTCCAACCAGCTTCGTTGGCCTGCACTGAGATTTTGCTGATTCTAATGCTGCTCGTTTTCTCTCACTTTCTTGTCTCTGCTGATTCTAAAAATCAATGTGGGAATTCTATTATGTCCCAGTGAAACCTAATCATGATGAGTCATCCTTGGGATGAGGCGCATGGCCTCTGTGGAAACACGGAACAGCACTGTTCCTAAAACGGCTCCACACACATCCAGCGTTTTACCTGCACCCTCATTTCTGTTTTGTCCATGTTATGAGACTACCTGTACTGTAACTGTCTTTCTGCTCTGTGTCTGTTCTTACTTCTAACTCAATTTGTCTAAGCAAGGTGCTTTTATAAATAAAAAAAAAAGACACTTTACTTATGTGTATAGCACTGCACCGCGTACAGTGTATGTGCACTTGCAATAACTCATGTAGATTAAGCAGTGGGTGCAGTTTATTCTGAGTTGCTTCCTCTGTGACACACAACACAGGGAGCAAAATTAATGTTCTCTTCCTGCGGCTTGATTAAAGGCAGTAGGCAAGAGAAGAGAACAGCTTAGCCTTTGGCGGCTAATGCAAACAGTGGCTGTCAGGTTAGAGCTAATCTCCATAAAGTCTGCCATCCTTGAGATGACACAGCCCACTGAGAACATCGGTGCTCATTCAAATGACTCATGCTTGGCTTCAAACAGACGCCTGCACTTTCACACTAAGACATGGGTGGACATGTGACCACAGCAACGGTGCACACACATGATAATACAAGAAACAGGAGCAAAAGAAATGGACATATGAAAATGATTATCACTTATAACCCAGATAAAGAGACAGTAATATGGGATATGTAATATGTCTATATCTATCTATCTATCTATCTATCTATCTATCTATCTATCTATCTATCTATCTATCTATCTCACACAAACACACACACGTGCACACACACACACGCGGGCACACACAGATGCACGCACACACAAACGCGCACACACACATACAAACACACACACACAAATTCAGATAAATAGACCTCTCATGTCAGTCAAAGCTGCTTGAAGGTTTCATAGCTTCTGGTTATGTTATAGTTATGGGTTCTTTTCTTTTTATTAAAGATGACATAGTCTGATAAATCTATTCATCCATATATCTGTCCATGTAGCCATACAACTACCAGCAGGAGCATGTTAGCTATCCTGTAAATACCAGCTCAGTAAATTGAATTGCACGGACACTAAGAAACTACAAACTATTTTCAAATAAAAAAAGCAAGTACACACACATGCATACGCACACGCACTCACACACGCACACACACACACACACACACACACACACACACACACACACACACACACACACACACACACATATACATATATAATGATGAACTAAATCCTCTATGAATAAACTAGATGGTTTATTCAGACATAAATTAATAAAGCATAGCCAAAGTAAATTAGGATTCTCATAGGACCATAAGCTTCCTGCCTACTCATAAACAGAAACATACAGGATGTGGGGGGGGGGGGCTGAAAGCAAGAGAGAGAGAATCTCCCGCCTCCCCTCCTCTCAACTTATACATGATTTATGTCCTTTCCTCCCTAATATTTAATTTGTCTTTACCAAAGTCTTCCAATATCTTCGAAATATATGCTGTATTTTTTACTAACTGATCTTTCGCTACAAGAAACTTTAAATCAGTGTGTGTAGTACCACCAAGGGCTCAGTGCAATCCTTGCATCACCGCTTCACCCAGCTGTTTACCCAGAGCACCGAACCTTGCTGCGAGAGTTTCAAATCACTGGTAGTACTTTGTTTTCCTTTCTACTGTTATTACTACTTTCACTCACGATTGGCATCCCCCTTTTAGCCATCTTGTCTCCGTCTCTTTCAGGTTACAGCCAGCTTCTCGTCTGTCTGGCCCCCTCATCTTTAAGTCCACTGAGCCAGACCAATCCAGCTCTACTCACCTATATTTCTCATTCCTTTTATTAATCAATCATTCGCTGAGTAACGAATACGCATTTCTCCACCAATCCATGTTCTATGCCAGTGTTTCTCTGTGCATTTCTTCAGGCATTGCATTTACTAATTAGCCTTTCTATCACTTTTCTCACCTTCGGTTTTTTCACTTTCTCACTGACTCACTGTTTACCATGCCCACTGAAATTATGCTATATACTCTACATCTGTATTAAAGGTGGCACATTACAGGCTCATTGGAGGCCTCATTACTTTCTCCTAATTTTACTGACTGTGCCTTTAACCAGTTAACGTTGCCTAAGCCATCAGGCAGAACTGCAGCGCACCACTTAAAATTTCAGTAGATCTAATCCAGTTCCACATGCACCATCAATGCTGCTGTTGTGGTCTACAACTGCGTGACACCATCCAACTCATTCAAGAGCAACACAGAAAAAGTTAGTATTGCTTTAAGTGTTCCAGATTCCTTAAGCAGAGGAGGCAGACCAACTGTAAAAGCCCTTTGGAACAGACCACTGAGAACTTCTGATCTTATTCCAGCCACTGTTAGTCCATCCTGCAGCCAGTCTCACAGCTACAGAACATAAACCTGTCCAAACACCTTTTTCTCGAACATCCAGTATTTCAGAAACGATGGTATTACATCGATCATGATGCATCTTCTCTCAGCGAATACAACCAAGGCAAATGTGCCAGGTTTATTCTTGACAGACAAGCTCTCTACATACAGCATATCTTCATTATAACTTTTTCTCCCAATGGGGACAGAAATTGACTGCTATAAAAAAATACTAATCTAAGAGGCTAGTTAGGCATTTGAGTCATGCTGGAGCACAGCGAATAAATGATCTGGGATAACGCAATATAACTATCCTATTTCAAAAACAAGAGATTACAGCCATATCATATGAACAATAATCTCTTATACATATATTGTTATGACCCACATGATAAGGGAAAGGGCACCATGGAAAATTTGGAATGTAATTCTTTAATGTGGATCTGGACTCAGGTGCAGCAGCCTTACTCCCCAGTTACAACTGCTGCAATTCTTCACGTCCTTTACCCATGCTAATTTTACTGTCCCGCAGATGAGCGATCAGCTCGCCACAAACTCAAGGGCGGATCTGGGTGGGGACACATCTTACACAGTAGCACAGGAAATACTATCTACCACGGACACTATTTCCAGCACGCCCCCTCTGGGCTGCCCTACTATTTAAGTTCACAGTCGTTTCCCACCCAGAACTTACCAAAGCCGCTGCCATTATGGCCATGCCAGAAATACTCACCAGCAAGCTGGAGAACGACTCATCTAATGTATGAAAATGGAAAAAGAGACGATTGTAAGTTAAAAGAGACATTTCAGTAGATTCTTCAGTATTGCTAGGAACTAAGGAAGCATTGGTTATGACAGTCACATATGAGGGCATATTAATGGTCTTAAAACCAATTTTAAAAAAGGTGTTCATTTGGGAGTAGTGGCACAAATTCGTCATGTCTTTTGAATGAAGTGGCAGATACAGTCTTGGAACATTAATATAAAAGAAAATCCCATGACCATAACCATTTTTAAAGAGCTTAGAATAAATATCATTCCCTCTGCTTCAATATACACAGGGGAAAACATGTTTAAATTCAGAATTTTTTTAAGGAGTTATTTTCAGGCTTTATTTTTTGTGTAGTATAAAATTGACACAAATTCATAAAGGAGAAATAATTCCTCAATGGTTCTCCAAAAATATCCCATGATGACATATGGATAGGAGGCATAGGAGAGACAACATCTGAAAGCATACTGTTGTTACATTTCAGTTTAATTATAAAATACCCAGGTTCTGGTGGAGTGATCAAGAACCAAAGGGGACCAGAGAAAGATTGTAAGTAGGTGGCGTTTCCATTTCTGCCAGTTGTTAGTTAGCTGTCTTTGAAGCCTTTGACATTCCACTGCTAATAAAAAGACCATCAGCAATGCGCTCCAAGTCTCTGCTTGTTGCCTTGCTTGCTGAACACTACACTGGTGTCAAAAACGAGACATGAGAGCCCCGCTCCAATTCAGTCAAGAAGCAAGCGAAGAGAAAGGGGAATCAGGAGACTGCGAGCAAGCACCACGAACTGCTAGAAAAGGCGATGCAAGATGTAGGGGCAAAGACAGAGCTGGCAGTAGCTGAAGAGAAGCAGCATCACACTGCAAGAGATTTGACCTGCTAGCAGAGGAAGTACACAGACCCTGAGATGGAGAAGGTGGCAACGGGTGAGAGAGTGGTCACACAGCAGATAATGGAAAGCTATTGCTGTACCACCTAACCAATGACCCGACAGAGCCTTCTGTTACAAAGCCCTGGGAGGCTGTGATATATTTGGATAGTATTTTGGCTACCGATGTATGTCACTTTGGATGAAAGCACCTGCCAAATGAATTAAGGTACACTGTAATACAAATGATGGCTCCCTGGCAGGGGTAGGGATGGATCATGGTCTTGTGAGGTACCTGGGCACAAGCACCTTTGGAGGCTTTGTGGTCTGAAGCCCCCTGAGACCCCTGGGCACCCCTAGGCACAGAAATCACGATAGTTTGCCTTACCAGCCACAACAAAAAGAGCCTATGGGATATGTTCAAAAGCTAGATTTAGCGACGCAATTTGTCTGCCTTGACGGACACTCATACACTCATACCTACACTCATATCTCCTCGGAGTATGTACTGGAAATGCAGTGACTGCTCCCGAAGCTTTCAAGCACAGCACTATCGCTCAGGTTCTAGAGCTATCCCTGCGTTACTGTTGATGGAGTGAGGAGAAGCTAGGAGCTGTGCTGTAGGTCTGCGCTTCCTAGCTTAGCATGCTTAGCCTCGCTACAGAGAAAAACGTCTAGGTTTTTCTGAGGGGTCTCGCACCAGACAAGCTGTAACAGCCAGTCAGCAGGGCGTTTCTCAGCACACTGAGCCAAGCAATGACCAAAGTTCTATGGCTAGAGGGAGGGGCCTTCATATCAGGTAGGGAGCACCGAGAGTGACGAGGGAGTAGTAGCCAGGAAACTGAACCGCAGGCAACGTATGACAACGGGTCGCACCTTGCTACTGTTAGTCAACCTTCACCACATGATGCCTGGGCCACTGTAGCCTCCATCTAACCTGCATGTAGCCTCCATCTAACCTGCATGTAGCCTCCATCTAACCTGCATGTAGCCTCCATCTAACCTGCATGTAGCCTCCATCTAACCTGCATGTAGCCTCCATCTAACCTGCTGTATCGAAGCGCAATCACTGCAAAGGGCTAGACACAAGCTCCACGATCTCCATTATCAAAGTGAGGCTACTGCCAGGTACTGACTGCAAAGCACCAGTGGGGTGGAAAGCTGCACCAGCAAGCCTGTTCCTCATCACTGGCAAAACCCTCCAGAGGTGGGGGTGGACACATCTGAGGTTGACCATGGGGGACATCCTGAAATTAGGACTCATGCAGTGATGAACCTCCTGTTACCAATCGGAATTGTGCTTGATTTAGGTGAGAGCTTGCTCTGATTGTGGAGGGTAAGCCTGTGAAACTACATGCTCAGCCGACAGAGGGACCTCTGACCTCAGAGACAGTCCTTCCAGCTCCAGTTATGAGACCACCACCAAATAGAGTCATCAAATAGAGAAAAACCCCTGTTAACATTGCTAATATTATTATTCACTCAATTTGTTATCTGTGTCAGCCTCTTCAAAACAATGTTATGATGATAACGTTGAGATTCATTCATTCATTCACCTTCTAAACAGCTTAATCCAGTTTACGGTCACAGGAGGGGGGTGAAGCCTATCCCGGCAGCACAGGACACAAGACGGGTACCAACCACAGTGATGGCACCAGGCCAGCACAGGGCACACACACAAAAACACACACACGTCTAATTTAGAGGCACCAACCGACCTAATATACATGCCGTTGCACTGTGATGGAAACTCAGGCAGGCACAGGGAGAACTTGCTGACACAGTGCCACTGCAGCTGTGAAGCAGCAGTGCCAACCACTGTGCCACCATGCTGCCGTGACGATGAGATGATGATGATTATTATTAATATGATTATTATTATTAGTAGTAGTAGTAGAAATAATAATACTACTAGTAGTAATAATAGTAGTAGTAATAGTGGTATGATTGTTATTAGTATTATTAGTATTATAATATTAGTATTAGTGATATTAACTTGATATATACTCTCAAAAGAGATGCACAGTAATTTTTATATGTGTATATGTGTTTTTGTGTATATGAATCCATGTTTGAGCCATTTAAGCAGCATATGAGGGAAACAAGTTTAGGCACAGGAGTCACCATAGCTGCAGAACCCTGCGGGAGTCGCCATGGCTGCACATCCTGCAGGACTTGCTGTGGCCACAGGACCCCGCGGGAGTCGCCATGGCTGCACATCCTGCAGGACTTGCTGTGGCCACACCACAAGACCCCGTGAGATTTGCTATGGTTGCACGACCTGCAGGACTTGCTGTGACTACAGGACCCCATGGGAGTCGCCATGGCTGCTCGACCTGCAGGATTCGCTGTGGCCTCAGGCCCCCACGAGAGTCGCCATGGCTGCAGGACCTACAGGACTAACCATGGCTACAGGATCTTATAGAAGTCACCGGGCCTGCAGGTACCAAGAAGAAACCACAGTCCTGCTAGAAAGCTGTGATCATTAGGTCTCTGTCCACCATGATCTACCGATAGACAGACGCTCTAAATCAGATCACACTCACAGGTATGGCTAACCCTGCTAAACCCATGCCAGCAATGCTAAGCAACATCTCATGCATATATCTGTAGGTATAATGCCTGTTTGTCATTGTATTCTACTGATGTGTTTCCTAGTTAAAGGCCTAAACAGCTCAACTGATACACACGCACGCACTTACACACGACACATACATACACCCACACCTGCACGTGACATTAGAATAGACAAACCTGAATGAATGCTGTATCTAGAAGTGCTTAGATGATGATGAACACAGACTGTCCTAAGTCTTTTATTGCAATTCACTTCAGGTATGTGAAATACATATAAATACATGTGAAAGAATAAGGTGAACAGACACACTACAATGAAGGGGTTTAATTATGCAAACCTCTGAACTGTTAGATTATGTGTCTGAAATTAGTTGGTCATTAGCAGGTTAGTTTTATGCTTTGGTCAAACAATATTACTGGCATCTGCTTTGTCGTAAAATCATTTATCATAGTAAAATGTAAGACACTCCAAATTCCTGTTTTTTTTAAAAAACAAATGCTTGTCCTAAATTTGGTCCAAGGGAAAATCCACAGAAGCCTCACGAAATGATATTACACACAGAACTGTACAAATAAACAGTGAGGTAGATTAACATATTAAGGTAACAGGAGTATTATAGCACTTTTGGGTGATAATAAAAAGCAAATACCAAATTATTGTGTCAATACTACTGAAATACTGAAGGTTAGTCACATTATACATTTTCTCATAAATTGTGTGACTAATATGATAATGTCTTTTGATGTATAATAAATCTGCATATCTTAATCAAATCTAAACCACAAAGGAAAAGCGTCATTTACATCAAGACATTTATACTGATAAAATATGATGCATTATTATAAATACAATATAAGCTTTCACCAGACCATTACATAAAACCTCCATCATGTATGTGGAGCAGTCTAGCCTCCATTTCTCTTCCAAAAACACAGCTTACAACAGTCTCTACTGACACACACACGCACACACACAAATATGCACACACCTTCCCTCAGAAAAAAATTACATTGCACAAGCCTACAATTACAGAAATGCTCTGTTTTATGACGAATATATGCATGTATGACGCACGTGTTTGTGTATGAAAGAGAGAGCGAGAGAGAGAGAGAGAGAGAGAGACCATGTGTGTATGAACTAAACTCCCTATACAAAGAGAATTGTGACCCAGCCACCTGAACACATAAGCTGTAACTGCAAAATCCAAATAATGCCTTTGCAAGCCAAAGCAAGAGGGTGAGAGAAGAGGTGAGGGTATAAAACCCCACAGCAGTTATTTTTGCTATTTTGTGTATGTGTGTGTTTGTCTCAATGCGTGCTTGTGCTTAAGATAGCCTAGAGCCTCTGCTCTTTAACAAGAATGAGATATGCAAGTCACCAGAACACCAAGCCACTCAAAATAGCAGGGCAGCTTATGGTATTTAGAGCCGCTACTCACACTCAGGCCCAGTGCAGAGGTCGGCCGAGGAAAT